>NW_008685570.1:7377-12551 GCF_000695815.1 Acanthisitta chloris | reverse complement strand
CAAGCAGCATCACTGTATTCCTCCCATGTCACGTGATCTTGCTTCCACCGGGCATATGCCTTGTTTTTTCACCTTATCTCCAAAAGAAGATCTCTGCTAGGCCAAGTCAGCCTTCTGCCTTGCCTGCTTCACTTCAGACACTTTGGAATTGCCTGTTCTGTGCCTGTAGGAAACGGTGCTTAAAAAGTGACCACCACTTGTGGACCCTAGCACCTTCAAAACCATTTTTCCAGGGTATCTTACTCACTAGCTCCCTGAGCCGCCTCAAGTCTGCTCTACTCAAATGCAGGGTTGAAGTTTTGCTGACACTCTTCCTCCTGTCAAAAGAGATTTTGAACTCCATTGCTTCATGGTTGCTGTGGGCAAGAGAGCACCAATCTCCACTTCACTCACAAGACCTTTACAGTCAACAAACAACGAATCAAGGAGGACACCTTTCCTCATCATCCATCTTAGTACTTATACCATGAAGTTATCACCCAGGCATTTTAGGAATCTTCTGGACCTCTTCCTGCCCCTTGTATGGTATTCCCAATTAACATCCGTCAAGTTGAAGTCTCCCATGCCCCAACAAGGGCAGTTGATTTAGAGGTGTCCCTTAGTTCCTTCAAGAATAACTCATCAGTGTCATCATCCTGGCTGGGTGGTCAGTAGTAGACACCTACAATGACATCTGTACTACTTGTTTGTCCCTTAATCTCTACCCAGAGGCTCTTAACTGTGCCACTACCAACTGCAAGCTCCATACATTCCTGCCGCTCCATTACATACAATGTCACCCCCTGCCTTGCCTGCCCTGCCTATCCCTTCTGAAGAGCCTGTAACCATCCAGCATCGCACAACACTCACAGGACTCATCCTATTAGGATTCTTTTATGCCAGTGATATCGTATCTCTGGGATTGGACCAAGGCTTTGAGTTCCTCTTGCTCATTCCTCATATTGTTTGTAGGAACATTTTAAGAGTGGTGCACTGTAGTATGCTCCTCCTGGTGCAGATTGAAGGACCCAACTAGCACTCAGTTTCTTAAGGGCTGGAGTGCCTTTGATAATAAAGTGATTGCATTTGTAGACAGAGGAAGAACATTAGATGTCACTTAGCTTCAACAAAGCTTTTAACACTGTTTCCCACAGTTTTGCTGTATCCAAAGTAAGACATTATGGCAATCAGATAGATAAAAAATGGTTGAATGATTGGCATTAGTTAATGAATCTTACTCTCTCAGAGGCTTGTAATGGGTGAGGTATGGCAGGGCTTTGTCCTGGGACTTGAATATCTTAGTATCTGTACTAGTGATGTGTCAGAGGGCATGATGGACACTTTTGTCCATTTGATATATGACACCAGATTTGGGGTGATAGACTTGAGGAAAGAGCTGCTGTCCAAAGATTCCTAAGTAGGCTGCAGGAATACATCAATAGGAGCACAATTAAATTCAAGAGGGACAAATGATGAGTCCTGGGAGGACTGACATCCTGGAAAAGACGTAGACCTTGGCAACGGCACAGGCTGGGCATGGACTAGCTGGGGAGAAGTCCTGTGTAGAAGGCCTGGGGACATCTCACGGACAGTTTGCTGAGCAGGTGCCAGATATGTGTCTGGGCAGCATCAAGAGCCAGCAGACTTCTGGGCTGTGTGAACAGGAGCACAGCCATGAGTCTGAGGGAGATGGCTGCCTCTCACTCCTAATATGTTAGGCTGTATCTAGATGCTGCAGTGAGTTTGGGGACTCCATACAGAAAATATGCTGATAAACTGGAGGGAAATCTGCAGAGAGACATCAAGGCAGCTGGAGGCTGCAGGACTGCTGTTAGGTCAGCCTGACAGGAATGGCATGGAGGACACCTAACAGTGGCTCACCATTTGGGGAGATCATAAAGGAAATGCAGACAGGTTCTTCACAGAGGGCCATAGCGGGAAATTGAGGGACAAACTCAACAAGCATAAATTGACAGAAGTTCAGACTAGATATCAGGAAACATATTTTCCACATAAGAAATGCCAAGTAGTGGAACAGGGACCTGCAGACACTGTGCTATCTCTAGCTGTGAAGGTTTTCCTGTATAAAGCCATGAGTAGTCTTGTATGATGTCAAAGTAGATTCACCTTGGCAGGAGGTTGTGCTAGAGCCCTTTGTTCCTTCCATCTAGATTATCCTATGACCTTGAAAAAACCAAAACCTTGTCAATCCCCATTCCCAAAGAACAAATGACATTGCTTCGTGCAGTATCCATTCTCCTTTTCCCTTTACATTGATTCGCAGTTCAGACAGGACTTTTTAATGTGCAGACACTCCTGCTTTTATGTGCAGGAAAATTCTAAACCATTTGTGAGTTTTGTATCTTCTAATGCATTTCTTTTTGTTTTGGGGGTTGTTCAGATGCCTGAAAGAAATTCCATGTACAGTGAAACACTGGACTGAAATTCTGGTATATATGTCAGAGGCTTTTGTTGTTAAGTGCTTGATTTGCACAAGGATACTGGAAGACCACAAAATCACAGAATGGGTAAGGTTGGAAGGTGCTGCAGCGGATTATCTGGTCCAACCTCCCTGCTCAAACAGGGTCATCCTAGAGCATATGGCACGTAATTGCATCCAGACAGTTCTTGAATATCTCCACTGACAGAAACTCCACAACCTATCTGGGCAATATATTCCAGTGCGTGATCACTCACACAGTAAAGAAGTTCTTCCTCATGTTCAGGTGGAAGTTCCTGTTCATCACTTTCTGCCTGTTGCCTCTTGTACTATTGGTTGGCACCACTGAGAAGAGCCTAGCTCCATCCTCTTGACATCCTCCCTTTGGATACTTATATACATCGATGAGATCCCCTCTCAGTCATCTCTTCTGAGGCTGAACAGGCCCAACTCCCATAGCCTTTCCTCATGAGAGAGATGCTCCAGTGCCCTAATCATCTTTGTTGCTGCACCCGCTCCAGGAGCTCCATGTCCTTCTTGTACTGAGGAACCTAGAAATGGACATAACAGTCCAGATGCAGCTTCACCAGGGCTGAGTAGGATCATGTCCCTGATAAAGAACTTATAAAAAACCACTTATGAAATAAAACATTTATGATAAAGGAAATATATTGACATTTTTAATTTAAGAGCTGGGCACTTTTTGGGAAGCAAATCTTTTGAGTGTCATTGTGAGAAGACAGTCTTCAAGGTCACAATAAAAAAAGAATTTAAAAGTGAGACCTGAATGGGTATACTACTGTTGAAAAGGGAGACTGCATCTACGGTAGATGAAATTTTAGTGCACACAATAATAAACTATTTCCTTCTATGAAACCATGCTGTTCACATAATCAAGAGAAGATGTATTTTTCAACAATTTACTTGCACTTGAAATGCAAGAATTGCTATGGCAACATTGAAACAAACAAGAAGAAATTGCAAGCAGATGGATCACAATATTATAGGCAAGACAAAGAGTCAAATCTTTTTTGAATTGAGCTAGCTTTAAATTATAGCAAGTATTGTAATGAAGTGTTCCTTAAATGTTTCATACTGTATCATAGACAAGGGAAGTAAGTAGAAGAAGAATTATGCTTCTTATACAGTGTTTCAACAAAATGCATTTTAAGAATGATCACATCAAACCACCCCATCACAACACTGCCCCAGTCACCCTTTATACTAGACTGAGGACTCTCTTTTCTTACAGATCAGTTGTTGTATGTAGTCTAATCTCTTCAGTGACTAAAATTTCTTACCATGACTGAAATATTTCTTAACTACAAAGAGGTACCTCTGAGACTCATGACAATGATTTGTGGACCTTTCCAAACTCTGTATATGGATTTTCCACTGCTTAAGAGTGTCACACACCAAAACATGTCAAGTCACTTTCTTAGTGGTACAAAGACAATTTCTAAGTAACATTTGACAATATCTGTTGATCAAAGTAAAGGTGGATAATCTCCATTTATCCCTACCAACTAATGCAGGAAAGCCAGGGATGCCATTATACACAACAAACCTTTTATTTCAGTCTTATAGCCAAGATAAGTGCATAAGGATTGAGACTGAGAACAGAAAGACCTCTGTTCTGCTTCCAGTTTTGTAATTTGGAGATGCATTTTAGTTTCCCCCTCTAAACTTTGAGCCTTTTATCTCACACAGTTACAAGATTTTATTCTTCTGCCTATGATACTATCAGATTAAAAAGAAATCACCAAAAATCAAACATGCCTTATTTGTGGCACTGTAATAGTTGCACATCTAAACTTGTACCTGGTTTTAAATGCCCTGGACTCTGACATGTGTTGTCAGATGATAGTCTGGGCAATGTGCTACCATGTAGTTATACCAATTTTATGAATCTAGCCTGTCTGCGAAAGTATAGATAAATACAGCCTAGTGTAGCATATATAACTTATGTTCTAAGTATCTTCTTAAGTAAATCGAGTATCCTGAACTTGCGTCATTGGAAGCAGGCGAAGCTTGCTACACAGCAGGCCTAGTAGCAAACAGAGTGACAGTCTTACAAGTCTCTTTAGACGAAAAGTTATAGAGGGGAAAAAAGAGTGGAAGTACATTTTCGTAAAATGTTGGGAGTGTAAGTTTTCTCTTAGAACAGAATACATACAGAGGACACACTTCAAATGGAAAAAAAAGCAAGACAATGTTGGCAACAAATCAAAAAGAAGTTCTCAATTCCAGATGAAAAAGTGAAAAGCATTGAGACTCAAAAGAAAAGAAAAATATAAGGTCTGGAAAAGAATAAGAATGAAAGAGCCTAGCCAAACAGCATTAGCAATGCAAATTGTGGATGGAAAAGTAAAGATCTCTCAGAGGGAAGAATTATGTAAATGGGAACATCTGCTTTGAAAAACCACTTGTAAAATAAGTATTCAGTAAAGAAGAGTCATCTGTAGGTGATTAGCAGCACAGTAGAACACAGCCCCCTCTTCACTTTTGTAGGTAGGAGAAACCCATTCTGTTTTTTCTCTGCTGGATATATTTTATTCTCTGCAGCTTTACCAGAAGCACCTTCAAATTCTACATTTCTGGTTAATACTTTGTATTTTCATTATTCTCACAACATTGTGAAATTATCCTCATTGATGACCAAATTGCTCTAGTTGCTGATGAAGAACTCTGGGACCATATGGTGCCAGTTACTCAGTTGGCTCTTCCTCCCTCCTCTTAGAAGAATATCCAGGCA
>NW_008685570.1:0-7307 GCF_000695815.1 Acanthisitta chloris | reverse complement strand
AGATTGCAATCAGTACAACCAGTAAGAATGAAACTTATTTGCCTGGTCTGAATCTCCCTAATGAAAATATTCAGGAAACTTTGAGAATTTGATTTTGCAGAAGTCATAGATGATTTCTGGTTGCCTACTGGTACAAGTCTCACAGGGTTGCAGTGGTAGTGGGTAAGGGAAGAACAACTGGTGTCATCTACATGGAATTGTGCAAAGTATTTGACACTGTCCCACCTGCAATCCTTGTCTGTAAACCAGAGAGACATGGATTTGATGGGTGGACCACTCAGTGGATAAGGAACTGGCTGGATGGTCGCACTCAAAGCACTGTGGTCAACAGCTCGACGTCCGAGTGGAGACTGTTAATGAATGGCATTCCACAGGGATTTGTACCAGGACAGGCACTGTTTGATGACTTTGTCAGCAACACGAACAGTAGGATTGAGTGCATCCCCAGCAAGTTTGCCAATTACACCAAGCTGTGTGGTGCAGTTGACACACTGGAAGGAAAGGATGTCATCCAGAGGGATCTTGACAGACTTGAGATGTGGGCCTGTCATGAAGTTCAACAAGGCCAAGTGCAAGGTCCTATACATGGGTTGGAACAATCCCCAGCACAAATATAGGCTGGATGGAGAATGGATTGAGAGCAGTGCCAGGTAGAAGGACTTGGGGATGCTGATGGATGAGAAGCCTGAAATGAGCCAGAAGTGTGCACTTGCAGACCAGACAGTCACCTGCATCCTGGGCTCAATCAAAAGAGGCATGACCAGCAGGTTGAGGGAGGCGACTGCCCCTCTACTGTGCCCGTGTCAGACTTGAAGGAGTACTGCATCCAGCTCTGAGGTCCCCAACATAAGAAGATTCTGGTCCTGTTGGAGTGAGTCACGAGGAGGGCCACAAAGATGATAAGAAGTCTGGAGCACCTCTCCTGTGAAGGCAGTCTGAGAGAATTGGGGTTGTTCAATCAGGAGAAGAGAAGGCTTTGGGGACATCTTATTGTGACCTTCCAGTACATCTGAGATGCACAATGCACTTCTTCCATTGACACAAGAATCCTGAAAGAAAAGGTGGGACTGTACTTGCCAAAGAAATAATTTCAGATGGGGTATATCAGTCTGTAAGACTTTTGGTACCATTTAAATACTGAGGCATTGCTAAACATATACTGGCTCCAGGTGATCAATAGAAGAGAAGTTATTAAAGAGGGTTTATTAAAAACTCATTGTCTTGTGAACTCACACTGACACTGAAGCCATAAAGATGACAATGCATATGCATTCAAGGTACCAGTAGGAGCTGTGACTTTCATGGTTAATAAAACTTCACATTGATGGGTTAATTATTTTATCCTAACATTAAAACAGCATGCTAAATACACCTTTATGTCTGAAGACAGCAGCTATTGCTGCTTGTTCTTTAAAAGGCAGCATTGACTTCTTCAAAGTCGGGTCCAAAAAATCATTTTTTTCTGGTGAAAAAAATGAATACCTGCTTATGTCAAGTTGTGGTGCCCCACTGTCTGCCCAGCCAGAGGCACTAACATTGCTCTTCCTTATGGCATTGTTGTGTCTGGCTGCCAGGCTTTGTGCATTCTATAGATCCTATAGACAGGGTGGAGTGGGAGGCAGAATTAGTAAAGACAAATAAAAGCATGTTTTCTCCTATGAGAGGATGGTATAAATGCAGAGCTATATTGTTGGCTGTTAGTCAGTACATTTTATGAGCATCAAGTGTCACCCTGCCCCACTTTTAATGACCAGTGCACTAGTTGCCTTAAACTCAGAACAATGAATCTCAGCAGCCCAGTGAAGTCAGCTGAAATATCCTCAGGTGTGCAAAACCCATCATTTTGCACTGAAAGACTCCGGTTTATCTTCTTACACTGTCATTTTAAGAGAAGATAATTATCTAAATAATTTTGTGCCTTAGTGTTTTGGTGTGTACTATTCCTCATTTACTAATGCATTGAACATTTTGGACTTTATGTGTACTGGCACTGTAAAGGAGTCAGTCTTTTTTATTTTGTATTTACAGCATATTCCTTTAGATGTCTTTCTTTTTCTTCCTCATAAATCTTTAGTAAGCCTTTCTTTTTGCTTCCTTCTCTGGCCATTCCTTCTAGAAGAGCATTCTGGGTTGCTTCAACATATATAGATCTAAAGATCAATGTTCTTGATAAATATCATACTCGGTACCTACACGTTATCTTGCTTTTAGTATACCAATAAGAAATTAATTCAGTTAAACACACCCCTGCACACATTAAAGAAAATTAATCCTCACATTTGTGCATAATCTTCCTTTATTGATGAAGACAGATCTAACTTATTTTTACTAATTAATAATTTTACTAATTAATATTTTTACTATATTACTTGCAGCCTTAGCTGTGAATTTCTGGAGGTTCAAATGGCTGTTTTAAACAAATAATCTATTCCTCTTAATTTTGTACAACATTTCTTTTATATCCTTGTAATTTTGTAGACTTGAAATAAACTGACATTTTACAATCCTTGTTAGTCTTATTTCAGCTCCATAAGGAAGTCACATACAAATGATACTTTAAGAAGAGGGACATAATATGCAATCTTTAAAGATAACATTTTAATCTGTATCTCTTAATATTAGTTAAATGATTTTGTTTCACATTTTTATCTTCTCTAAAAGGGTGAAAGTGGTATGGTCTCTGTTGCCTCCTAGAAATCAACATTAACACTGATGGGAAGTAAACAGGCATCTCACCTTCCCCATGCCAGATGTTTGCTAATTGTAAAACTGAATAATGGATAATAACATATCCTAGTGTATTTATCAATCCACGTATCTTTTTACAATGCCAAAGAGGTCATCTGAGACTTCTGTAGGTTTTCTCCGCTCTTACTACTCATTATTAACAAGGCTGCAAAGGCTGCTGAGTGAAAGGGAGGCTGCATTACCTGGAAACAATAACGGAGAGCAACATCGCGTGAAATAGTAATTTGGTTTTCCCGAGGCCAGGATACAGTTACTATAATCTGAATCACCCAGAATTAAATTTACACCTATGAAAAGATATGAGGTGAGATTGATTTAATGGTGACAAGCTAGCCTGATTTCAGTGAACTCAGACCTCGGAAAGAAGAGAGGGGAAAAAACCCCAGAGAGATGATCACTACATTGCTGTCATGAGTCCCCTGAAGAAAACATGCATTGCCATTTTTATGAGCTCTCAGAGTACAACAATAGGACAATTATCTTCAGAATACACAGACCACTGTATTGCTCACTATGTTTTTCATGTTAAAACCAAAGTTGAAACACTAAACATTTTCAACCCCTTCAGAAACTTCACAGAGAAAACAAGAATAATGCCTGTGAAAAATGGAATCCCAATTCTGAAAGGACTTCAGTGGTGCAATAAATGAAGAAGGGAGGGAGTTTAGTGTGAAAGCAGTTGACAGACAGTTAAGCTACCCATCTTTGCCATGGCAAACTAGCTCTCCGTCACTGTTCGATGACTTTGCACTACTTATGGCCCTTGATTTTCTACTGGAGTACTATTAAGGATTCTGTTTTTCAGCAGTGAAAAACCAGCTGTTCAGCATACCATAGGGTAAGTGTTGTGCAGATTTTTAACCATTCCTAATCAGAAACAGTAGATTTTCAAAATTTCTGGTGGAAGGCTAAGGCAAATTTGGGTAAGAGAGACAAGAAATGAAACATATTTTAGTTTTGATCTGTGGAACTATTGTATCATGTGTTATTATATTACACCTGGCATCTGTTTGTCTCTTTTCTCTCTTTTTCAGTCTCCCTGCCAAGTGACTGCTAATAAATAGATTTAACCTGTGCCATCTGTTGTTATACTGTAGATCCATGTGCTGCAGCCTCCTGTTTACTATAGCATTACATTTAATCAATTTTCTTTTGCCAATGACATTTAAAATATACACACATCCAGGTGAACCAGACAATTTCAAACCATGCAAAGAGAACCTCCTCATGCATATGTTATACTACATTTTCTTTCATTAACTATACCCAGTTAGTCTTGGATTACATCTTAGATGAATTTGTTTAAGGAAAGCTATTTATAAACATACCATACTTGAAAGGGCAGGGAAAGCCCCATACAGCATAGCTGATTAAGTAGCTGAAAATTTGATCATTATGTGTTGACTCTTTGGTTTTTTTTCCATGATTAGATCTCATTCTTGCTTTGCAGCATTTTTCCTTGCAAGGTGCAAGTACTGCTGTCACCACAGTTCCTGATAAAATAATTTTGACTTCCACAAGAAGAGGAAGAAGTAGCACTAAAGTTCGTTTTGCTGAGCAAAATAGTAGATTGTAGCTCTATCGTAATCCTTCTGTCCTCATCATAGGAGCAGGAATTCAGTTGATAGCAGTTTATTAAAGGTGATGTGTGGACACCAAAAATGGATATATCTTGCTGTCATGTATACAGAGGTTAGTCATAAATGAGTAAATAAATATTTTTTTTCTTTTCCTAAGTTTTCTTTAGAGCTGTAGCTACCTATGTAAGGAAACACAG
Organism: Acanthisitta chloris; assembly: GCF_000695815.1. Classification (NCBI taxonomy): domain Eukaryota; kingdom Metazoa; phylum Chordata; class Aves; order Passeriformes; family Acanthisittidae; genus Acanthisitta; species Acanthisitta chloris. The sequence goes on along the minus strand of NW_008685570.1, from coordinate 2,782 downwards.
CTATGTTCTTTTCTGGTAATAAGATGAAATACTGCATATAAATCATTTGGGCAAGGTATTGCAGTTATGACATGAATCACTGTAATAATTTTAACACTAAGTGCTGCAAGTTTCTAAACTGGTCTGTTTTCAATCCTGCTATTAAAATAATCTACTTAGTGTGGTCTTCCTCATCACTTCAAATCTGAGTGTCTGGAGAGTGCTCAAATCCTTTTTCTTTTTCCTCTGTAAGCGACTATGTAAAGATGGCCTGACTTTAAGATATCCTAAAATGTGTGCAGATATTGTATAAGTGAACTGAAAAGAAGCTGCAAGTACTAAAAGCTATGAGGTGGCAAACACACTTTCCCCCACCTTTGTAATGAAAATCCTTTGAAGAAATTATGCTTCCTAATTCTTGCTCATCTGAGGGCTGAAAACTGACCAGAAAAAGATTTGGCAAAAGATCTTCAAAGCAGGTGGTCACAATGAGTAATAACCTCATGCAGCAGCAGATTTTGTCATGGTATTTCTGAGCTCATGGAAGTGCAGAAGTCTAATGCTAATTAACTACTAAATAATCAGGGGATTTATGTAAAATGTAGACTCCTCTTAAAGAAGGTGGTCAAATATGGGAAAAGGCTTACTAGACAGGTGGTTGATGCCCCAAACCTGTCAGTATTTGGGAGGCATTTGGACAATGTCCTTAATAACATGCTTTAAATTTTGGTCAGCCCTGAAGTGGTCAGGCTGTGGGACTAGATGATCATTGCAGGTCCCTACCAGCAGAAATATTCTATTCTATTCCATTGGCAGGTTTTGGTTCCTGTAAAATTCGTAAATCACATTCTCTATGACAGCTAGTTACCTGTGCCTGCAAATTTTGAACTAAAGCAGATTTCATGGAATCACAGGATACTCAGAGCTGGAAAGGACTCACAAGGACCATCAAAGTCCAACTCTTGGCCCTGCACAGGACATCCCCAAGAACCATACCATGTAGCTGAGAGCACTGTCCAAATGTTTCTTGAACTCTGTCAGGCTTGGTGCCAAGACCACTTCCCTGGGGAGCCTCTTTCAGTGCCAACCAGCCTCTGAGTGAATAATCTTTTTCTAATATCTAACTTCAATCTACTCTTCAGGCTGTTTCCTCAGGTCCTGTCACTGGTTGCAAGAGAGGAGTTCAGTGCCTGCCCCTCCACTTCCAGTGTGAGGAAGTTGTATACTCCTCCTCTGTCTCCTTTTCTTCAGGCTGAACAGATCAAGTAGCCTTAATGCTACTTGTATGACTTCTCCTCAAGGCCCTTCTTTCTTGTAACTGTGTTGCTCAAAACTGCATACAATATTGAAGGTGAGGTCGCCCCAGCAAAAAGTAGAGCTGGACAACAACATGATTTCCCAGCTTGATAATCAAACTTGGAAGTTGTATCTGCAGCACAAATGTACTAGCTTGCTTTAGCCTCAAGGACTTGGTGTGAAGATACCTACCTTCTCTTCTTGTGTAATGGTTCAGGAGTGGTATTCCCAACATTTAGTGTTTCCACTGAAACCCCCCAGTCCACGTGCTGCTCGCTCACTCCCTCACCCTCTTCCCCTGCGGTGGGATGGAGGGAATTGGAGGTACAAAAGGTAAAGATCTCGGGTTGAGATAAAAACAATTTACTAAGAAAACAGCAATGAATTAAGAAAATGCACAGTAACAAGTGTATTAATATCAGAGTGTACAGGACAGGCAAATGACTCACATGGGTTTGCTCACATGCAGAACCCGGCGCTGCCTCAACTCAGACACCATCCCCAACATCCCCTGCTCCTTCCCTCCACATGGCATGAGGTGGCACAGAATAACCCCAGGGTCCTAGTGTGCCCTTCCTGGCTGCTGCAAATGTTAACCCTGTCCTGGCTGGAACCAGGACATCTTGGAAGACAGAATCCAACACATCCATATTTAATTTTGTTTTGGACCTCTTGCTTCCATCCTATCATGCCCAAATGGTGCCAGCTGGAGAAATCTGAAAATAATGATAGTTCTAACCTCTGTTTTCTGGCTTCTACCTTCAAAACAGCACCACATCAGATGCTATGCCAGGACAGTATTTCTCACCAATTTCGAGGAGGAAATTCAACATTATTTCTTGCATTTGTAAATGCTAAACTTCTAACAAAAAGCATTGTTAATGATGTCACTCTGGGATTTCAGAGCAACAGAGCTCAGTTTGGAAAAGGTCCCCTTTTCTGAGACTACGTGCTCTTCAATATTAACAATATTCAGTATTTAAACATGCTAGTAAACACCAAGACCTGTATCTGCAAGCATTTGAAAGTGTACAAATTTACTGAGTCTAAAACTGCCCCCAAAGTACAACTGTCTACAGAAAAATTCAACACTCCTATTTGGGCCATATTTGTCCCACTTTGCAGCTTCTGATACAGTGAGGCTATGACATGTCTGGGAACTTTGTTAACAAGGTGATTTGTTACACTCACAAATGTTTGTGTGCAAAAGAATTGAACACATTAGGCACTTGCAGATGGGATGCAGAGCTGTTCACTGTCACATGTGTGTGCTGAATTGGGTACAGGCTGTCTGGAGCTGAAACTGTGGGTGGCTGTATAATGGGAAAGACTGAGGCAGTTTTATTTCAATCTCTAATGACAAATACCCCTTTCAAAAGTAGCAAGCTTCCTTCTCTGGGACAGTTGTCTGGATAAGCTAAGAGCTGTTCTGCTCAGGGGTAGGAAGTGGGGTGAGGTGAGAGCTAGTGCAAGGATTTTTCTGAATCTCATTAAGAAATGCCCAAAG
>NW_008685569.1:0-52561 GCF_000695815.1 Acanthisitta chloris | reverse complement strand
TCCCTCCCTCCCTTCTTCCCCGTCTGTCTTTTAGAGCTGTGTTTATAAGTGTCTCCCCTTGGGACCGAAGGATTTCGCAGGGAATAGGAAGATTGAAATCTCGCTGCTTCAGAATTGGTCCTGAAACGAATTGCTTTTTCTAATCTTTAATTTGGAAAGCTTTAAATGCCACCTCCCCCCCCCTCGTTCCCCCCCCCCCTCGTGCCCCCTTTCCCCCAACCTCGTTCCCCCTCCCTCTCGTGCTCCTTCTCCCCCAACCCAGTGCCCCTGAGTAAATGAGGATTTGGTGAAAGGAAGTGAAAATAAATGAAACAAACCACGCATGAAACTGCATTTTTTTTTTTATCTAGCAAACCAGTTGATTTTTAATATATGTATATATTTAGTAGTTTATCTGCGCCTGAAACCAGATTGTCATATTTCATTTAGGATATTTCACATTCAAATTGTGTCAATTCTCATAACCATAATAACATGATTGTGGTGCTGTAGCAATTATTGTGCATTACTGCAACGTTTTGGGTTGGGCTGTGTAAAATCCTGGGTTTTGTTTTTTGCAAACAGGGCTTAAAATTGTACATTTTTTTTTAAGAATAGGATGTTCATTATCTGCCTTAGCCTTGCTGTGTTTTTTTTTAAATGAAACATGATTTTCCTGCCTGAATGTCCCTAAAGCTTCCCACAGCAAGTGACACCCCTGCATGCTTTTTGTGGTTTTTGTTTAGTGTTTACATTTGCTGTTTTCCTCTCTGAATGCTTTTATAAACGTGTGTCTGCTTTGCTCATGTTGACTGTGCTCTCTAAATATGTGAGTAAGCAAGTGTGCGTGACTTGGAGGGAGCTGGAGTTATGGAAGAGTTTAAAGGTTGAGAATTCAGTATCCCAAATAGCCTGACATGATGAGTGGAGAGTCAATTTCAAGCCCTTGTCCTCAGTAAAGGCAGTGAACAGGGCTCTCTTATCTCCTCTGTTACAGTTTAGAATAAAACCTGTCTATACTCACCTTTGCATACATTCTTTTGTCCCTGTCTCTGGTGAGGTCTGATTTCACATTCATTGATACTTGACACGTTTGTTTTGAGACAAGAGGATGCTTGGTGTTGTCAGGACTTGGTGGAATGGCTATTTTGTACAGCCACTTTGTACAGGTGGACAGTGCCTTTCCATGGTAGTGTTTGGTGTCTGGAAAGGCAATTAAGTGCCTAAATCCCTCCCTGCCTTGATCACATATCAATTTACTCCATACCAACAGAACCTCTGCGTAATCAAAGCATAAAGGTAACCTATAAAACAGATAAAACACAGTGTAATGACTACAGCTGAATCTGCTTAGCAGAACACTGATTGACAAACTTCTTGGAGAAGAAAAAGCAGTGTTTGTATAGGTCAGATGATTATTCTAATCACATGAAGTGCTAAGGGGATAGAAGATAAACAGGGCAACAAATATTGATGTTGATTCTTAGAGTGGATGTTTGAAGGGTTTGTGATAGAAGATTAAATCAAAGCTATAGTCTAGTGATCTGAAAGACTGGGAAGTTTGTATATACCTCAGTAGAGGATTTCTCAATCAAATGAGTTCTTTTGAAGCTTGTAGTTTAGTACACCATGTTTGTCAGGAATCTGTATATTCTGCTTGATACTGATGGTTTTTTTTATTTGACCTTGGATGCATTTATGCTCTTTCATGTGCAGGAGATTTGTTTTATTTATAATGCTTGGATAGTCATATTATTGCTGTACTGTGCAGTGGCAAAGACCATGTCAGTGAGGGGCTTGTCTTGTGTCCATCCCTTAGCAGCTATATAGAATTCTGAAGGTCTCTGAATTTTGTTTCTCTCTGGATGAAATTAATGCTTGATTTCCTTCCCATTTGATGGACTATTTCTGCAGCTGCATTGTCAAATATGAAATCTTTGCTATTGGTGTGCATCACACCTGAACTCTGGTTTATTGATGGGATGTGATCAATGCTTGATCTGTGCTATTACAGTTTTGATCTACAGGTGGTCCCTTTTTAGGTGATTATAGGCTATTTTGGGAGATGCATACTGCATTTTGAGAAGTTTCTTGAGGCAATGCATCAGGCTGAAACTTATTGTTTTGGATATTTATACTGCAGTTATGTTTTACCTTTACAAATACTTATCTGTTTGTGTAGAAAAGGACATTGATGATAATTGTTCCTCAAATATTTACTGTCTCTGAAACTGATAGTCAGAGTGAATCTTAAGGTCCATTATAATATTGCCTGAAATCTTGACAGGTCATGTAGTCTCACAAACAGTATTTTAACCATTAACAAAAACTATGTTTTGTAAGTTCATCTCTTGTTGTCTAGGAAGGAGAGCTCAAAATGAACAGTTTCATTCATAATTTAATAGAGTTTTGGGGAAAACACAATATCCTGACATTATTTGTGAGAGATGATAGAGGAGCCCTGTGGTTATGAACTGATCACACCAGTGCTGTGCTTGGCTGTCACTGGGAGCCTGAGCTAGTGTCAAGGACTGTGATGCACAATCAACTTTGGCATGGGCACCAAATGATTTACTGTCACAGCTTTACCTCTGGGGATACCAAGATAGTCACATTTTTGCCCCGAGGACTGAAGTAGAGGTAGGGTCATATGCTTGTTAGTGATGATTTGATAAATAAGTGTTAGGTTGAGTATTGGTATATTGATAATATTCCTTCAGTTAATACAAAGTGGTTAATGCAGGAAAGAGGGTTAATGTGCCTGTCATTTGCTTTGGAATTTCTTCTGAGCATGCTTTGCAGTGTGTTTGAAAGGAAAGAATAGAAGTTACAAAGAGCCAAAATACTAGATTTTAACTGTTCAACAGGTAAAATTACTGCTGGGTTAGTGGGATAACAGAGGAGAAATCTGATCTTGGTTTCTCAGGCACAGCTTTCACTGTGTAAGTTTGTAACCAAATGTATTCGCTTTTGTCTTAATTTTTCTCTTCCCTTTCTGAATTGTAATTGTTTTTAAGGTATAAGGGTCTTCACAGGACCTGAGATGGGGCAGAGGAGAGAAGCTTGTGGGAGCACTGGGAGCTTTGGGTGTTGCCTGACCGTGTGCTTCTAAAGGGAGTACTGGTAAACACCTCAATTTGTCTGGAGTTTGCAAGATAACTGAGGATATTATTTTCATTACATTTTTCTCCAACAGTTAAAACAAAAGAAATTGGTACCAATCCCAACTTAAAGAGAAGATCAAATTAAAGAGCAGAATGTTTCTGTGCAATGTAACGTTTATTTAATAAAAATTAGCAAATAAATGTAGGCTCATGAGTTATCATAGGTAATTAATAGTTCATTTTCATGCATTGTATTTAATAAAGGACTTACTATCCCCTCTTGATAGAGCTTGTACTTAGTTTTAAATGTTTCAGCAAGCAACATTTACAGTACAGTGAATTTTACCCTGAATGCAGTTGAGTATATGTGGAATAGAATAGGGAGTTCAGAAGCAATGCAAGCTTGGTTGGCAAGGTGTTACTTTTTGAGTACTGTAGATTGTATTTTACTTTCAGCACTAATTTTATAGTCAAATAAAACCTAGTAAATTTATTAAAACATCAAAATTATATTCTTAAAATATCTCCTGGATATCTTGTAGGACAACTTAACATTTGAGGCTGTTTATTCCTGTCTGAGGCTAAGTGAATGTCTCTGTTTCAACTGCTGAGTTATTTTTAATTGCATAAGAAAGTTCACAATACTTTTCCCCTTAGTGTAATTGCTATAGAAATGTAGAAGGGTTAAAAAATAGTTAATGTAATCAGGGTCTTAGACACGCTGCAATTTGTTTAGTTACTCTCAGAATTATTCCTCTTTCTGTTACAGAAATATATAAACCAAACACAAAATCACTCACTTACAGTTACAGGATTTTAAGTTTTTAGTGGGTGTTTATGTTGAAATTGTTGTGGTTGTACTTGAAGTAGTTTTTAACGAGTCAGTTTGACCTGATAAAGTCCAGTTATGGCAGAAGGGAGTACATAAGGAAAGGTGAATTTTTATTAGCTTTCATTGAATTCACTTCTGCTAAAGTTGGACTACATTTGGGAAGAACTCTTTTTGTAATTTGGGAAATAATAGCAATAAAAGCAAAAAACATCGTGCCCTTGTGCAACATCATAATGAACAGTAATAAATGCTTTGAGAGGGTACATGCTTATCTAAACCAAAAAGGCTTTGAAGAGAAATTATGGTGGATAGCCTGTAAAAATATTTAGATTGTGTAAAGTTATTTGCAGAACTGTTTGCAGCAGGATAAAGATATGTGTTCACCTGATGCAGTTCCACATTTCAATATAGTTGGATCACTTCTCTGCAGTGTTTATTCTTGTTGAGAAAAGAAATAGTTTAACACAGGAGTTATGCTGGAACACTTTGTTCTGTCAAACCTCTTCTTTGTAGTATGTTACTGGTCCTCTAGCTATTTTCCTACACTTCTTTGAGTGCTGTGGTTTTGTCCTCTTGCATGATCAATGCTGCTGCAGTCATGATGACTGAATGCCATTTCCAAATTTAGGTGCTAATTTGCTCTATGAATCAATTCACTATGCCCACCAATTTTTTTATCCTAGACCTGTGCTAGCCTTTTCCTGCTTTCAGCCACATCAGTGTTGTGTGTCTGGCTTTTCTTGCATCTTGGCATCCAGGTGCAGAAAGTGCACATTCAGAGTATCACTTGTGATGGTGACTGCCCAGGTCTCAGCAGGATACCTTGCCAAAATCAAAGGCAAAGATGATGTATGCAAAAGTTTGCTAGTAGTACCTTAGCCACCAGAAAGTTTGGCAAATTTTGCAAGTCCCCAAACCGTCCTACTGTTCTGTACAACTGAGGGACAGAGGGTGCCAAGAAATGCTGTAGTGATGGGTTGTTTTATGAAGGAATGTCTAACAGCCAGTTGCTTCTTGATTTGTAAGAAGCTGACCAAGACTCTAGATGAACATGGACACCCAACACCTGGACTCTGGTGGCCTATCCATAAGATTATGCACAATGCTAGTTTTACAGGAAAAGAAACTTAGACATTAACATCTATTACAAATAATTTTGTTATTTCTGGCTGAAATGTGCTACATTCATCCCTGTTTCCTTTCAGGGCTCTGTGTTGGCCTGACTCAACCTCTGAATGTTGTGGCTTCTTCCCTGGTCTGGCTGTCACCCTTTGCCTTCATGGACTCTTCCCTTATATTGCTCACTCTCTTTTACCCTGCTTGTGATAGTCTCCTTATAGTACCAGATATATTTTTTTCTTTTAGAAGTAAGATGCTCTTTCATCAAGATGTGTGTATTGAAGTTGGAGTCTGTAGATGTGCCTGGGTGTATGCTGCATTTTGATCATGCAGGAAATGAATTCAGCTCAGTACAAATCTCATCAAGGTGGTTTTTTTCCCAATAAACCAGGCATTTTTATATGGGCAAAATTGTAGTAATGCTTCTTTTTTTTATATAAATAAAATTTTGTCAACATATTTTTCATTCTACCATAAACCCATAGGGGATGAAAATGCAAATGAGACTTAGGCAGTTTAAAGCAAACCAACCCTACCTAGAATATAAACACCTAAATGTATTTTGCAACATAGTACGACACAGAAATCAGTTAGATCAGTTACTCCAAAGGAAAAATGAAGTTATGTGATAGAACTGGTCTAGTAATTTTGAAACATCAGCTCTGCTAAGTCTCCTTGACTCCTCCATTTAGTTCCCATCAACACTCATATAAACTCCAAAGAAGTACCATTCTGTGAGGTTCCAGCAAAGCAGCTCTGAAGAGATTTCCTTTCACTTACCAAAATGGACCTTGAGATTAAAATTAGCCATATCTAACCCAGAAGAAAAAGTTGAACATTGACAAAAGGGTGCACAAACCCCTCTGAGGAACAGTGCAGCAAAATCTGCCCATCTTGATGCATGTTACTTTATTTAAAATTCCTACAGGAGAGGTTCAAAACCACTGCTTTGCAGCAGCAAAAAACCCACCTTAGCCTAACATACATTTGTCCAAAATGGACATAGGACTTTTCATCAAATCAGATTCAGGAGAAATCCTTCATAAAATACTCCTTGAGGTTGTTGCTTAAAAGGGTATTTTCTGAGCTGCCCAACAATTCCCTTGAAAATCTTCATTTCCCTGCCATTAAGAATGATTCTTTGCCAGCTTTTATTATTGTGCTGAATGGAATGTGTCTGTCATTTGACATGGGTTATGCAACTCACCACACCTTATGGTCTGTGCTTGTGGTCACTTTTCTTTCTCAGAAAGTCTCTTTGCTATTGCAGTCAATAAACCTTCCTTACCTGTAGTGGCAAGGTGGCTTGAAATCAGAGCAGAAATGCTGATGTTGTCAGTCCCTGCATTATTTGCCATTCCTCCTTTCAACTAGGAAAATTGGAAAGCTTTCCTGAAAATTCTGCATTGTGAATTCGTCTAGACCAACTTTTCCAGCGAGTTGTGCTGCACAGAAACACCTTTTTCCATGTATAAACTGCAAGGCATGTGATAGGATTGTGGAGTTTGTTAGCTGTGTGATGGGCCTAGAGCATGCCATGCTGTCAGCAGTGCTGTTAGGGCTGGCAGACTGCACAAGCTGGTAAAAGATTATTTTTAATGGCAGCATAACTTACTGCACTAGAATCAACAGCTGATATGCCTACAGCATATTGCTGAGTAGCTTTGGTAAGAGATGTCTCACATTTCTAGGTAGATGATGTGGCCATATGCTTCTAACATATGCCTTGAGCTGTCATGGCAGTGGAATCAGTTGCACACAGTGTTATTTTCAAGTTAGCAGCCAGGGTTGCTATTTTTTCTAAACCTCTAGCTTTGTTATGTGATGTTAATCACCTATTGCCACGCTCAATGCTCAGGAAAGTATGTATTAGAAGTCACTTCACAGAAACTTCTGAATATTGTCCGTTTGGACCTTTGTGGTATGTTTGTTTTCTCTACTTCTCGCTGTAGAAGGAGATGCTAAAGCAGCTGGTCCTGCTGTTGCTGAAAAATCTGCAGCACCATCTGTGTGGTAGTGGCATGGTATGGTTATAAGCTGGTTGGTGCCTAATTGTCTGTGTCGAGTGCATTTCATTACAAGAGGTTGTATCCAGCCGGTGGTAACAGCTGCAGTGGGGAATGTTTGGTGCACAGTTGGGTTTTTTTGTTTGTTTGAAAATGGCCTTTCTTATCTGAAAGAGGTGAACTGTGGGAGGTTAAATGAGAAGTCAAGGAACGTTTTCAGTTTGAGTCTTTCAGGTAAAATACAGTGAATGGCTTTTAGTTTTTCACATGTGTGTTCCTTATGACCAATTCCTTAGTGTGCAGAGTCTAACATTTGTGAGAAGTACATGGGGTACTTGCTCAGAATATTAAACATATTGAACTGTATACTCCTGCTTCCTTCTCCCTGCTTCTCCACGTACAGCTTTTAGCACTGATGTGAAAGGCAAACGTAGTGAAAAAAAAAGTTGCCTGGTTTTTTTTTTTTGGCTTCAATTACTATTGTTCAAGTTAGTAGGAAGCAGATTGCTTTGTGTGTAACCTTGAGCACGTATACTTCTTACTTCATAACTTAAATCCTGCAATTTACTTTCTTTTTAGTCCCTGATGCTTATTTATTTATTTATTTATTTTTCATTTTAGGTTAGCCTACACAAACCAGAAATTAAACTAGAATCACTAAAAGAAGATATTAAGGATTTTCTGAAGACGTCAGGTTTGTAATACTTCCTTGATACGTTTGTGAATAGTCCAGATCTACGTAAGAACATCTGTGACGTAAGTGATGAAAACAGTGGTTTGTGTAGCTTGGTATCTTGTCAGTGACAGTAGCCAGAAGCAGACATTCACTGATTCCAGATGATTAAATCAGATAGAGAAAATTAAAAGTGAAAATGTTCTTGGATTCCAGCAGCATTTTGAAAAACGTATTATGCAAAGATGTGATTTTATCATTTTAGAAGATACTGGTAATTTTTTTGAAAGTTCCGAGTGGTACAAGAGTTGAAAATGGAAATGAACTTCCTTGGAGGCATTCTTGCAAATTTTACCCTTAGTTAAATTTGCAAATTCCATTGGAAGTTGTAGGCTATGTAACTGTAATGTGAAGATTTTGTGATGATTTAGGATTTCTAATAATCAGGAACACTGTGCCTACTAATAGTTGTTTTAATAATGGGATGACTTTGAAAAAATAGGATGTAATTATTTAACCAAAGCTGTGTAGTTGTAATTATTTGAACAGCAGATGGGAATAAAGAATATTCAACCTTTCTACAGATTTCAACTCCTACTGTTCCTATCTTAATTAGGTTAAGGTTGCTTCATCTCTTCCTGTCTGTCTGGTAAGTAGGCATGAACTGAGACAGGACAGAAAACTAGTGACTGCAAAGAAACCTCATTAGTATTAATTCCATTAGTATTAATTCCTAAAATTGTCTTCTGGTCATTTTTTTATTTCTACAGGTTGGGAAAAGAAGCTTCAGAATGCTGTTTATAGTGAACTCAATGTGTGAGTTTTAGTATTTTTATTTAATGAGCTCTACTCACATGATTTGCTCTTGATTCATTTGTATATATAGGTGTATGATGTGTTGCTATAATCTTCAGGATCTGTCATACCAAGGGTACCTGCTTCATTTCTGTTGTTAAAGTGCCATTATTTCTTTTTCATCCTAGTGAAAATATTGGACTCAAGTACATTTGAAAGGATAAGTGAAACAAGTATCACCAAGTTTTTTAGTTACTTTAGTATTTCCTTTGTTGCTTTACATCCAAACTTACCAACAGTCATAATCTAATTCTTGTGTAGTGGCTGCAAATGAATTTTAGTTATTTTCAGATGTTTATCACATCATTGCACATATTTGTTGTATTAATTAATTTTAAAAATCTTTTAAGATCTCTAGGCTTAAGAGACCAGTGGTCATCATGCTTGAGATATGGTTATAAACACACTAAAATTAGTCAAATTTCCTTTTAATTATTGTTCAGCAAACTTGGTTTAGACTTCTGAGAAGCATAAGTTGCCTTTACATTCTGGCACAGTGGAAAGGGGAATTTCATAACAGATACAGCCAAAAATGCAAGTATAAAGTAATAAATCTGTATGCAAATCATTTTGTGCTAATTTAATTAAACTAATTAGAGTTACCAGTGTGGCACAATGTATCTTAGTAGTATGAGGGACTTGTTTCAACAAAATGCTCCTGTTGGTAAGGATTCATCTTCATTCAATCTTTCCAGGGAAAAATATTTACCTGTCTCCAGGGCTAATGCTTATGCTTTCTTTGAGCTCAGGGAAATAAGCAGCAAAATAATGAAATTACCCCTGGAAAACTGAAATTAACTAATAATACCATGATTTCCTGAGCATTGTGGAAAAGCCAAGAAACAGCATTGCTGAAATCTGTTAGTATTTATTCCATTTTACACATAAGGCCAGAGTTGTCCAGAAGAAATTCAGAGCAAGTACCAGAATTACCTTATCAGTTAAAAATGGGAAAAAATTTGTGGAGGGTTTCCAAAAATCATTGGGATTGAATGCATTTAAACAAATTAAAGTTCAGGTTAGCTATGAGATGAGTGTTGTGTAAATTTTGTTTCCTGCAAGGCATTTCTGACATTTAAAATTAAACAGGATAAAATGTTTGACAAGAACTCATTGGAGATGAGCTGAAGTCCTGGAAGATTAATTAGCATTTTGGGTTGGTTTTTTGGTTGTTTCTTTTATTTTATTTTTTTTTGTTCCAGCTTTTATAATTTGGCATAATGCAGTTTATGAATAGCTATTCAACTTTGCTTAAGTCATAGAATCATAGAATCAACCTGGTTGGAAGAGACCTCAAAGATCATCGAGTCCAACCCTACCCTGGTCACTAGCCCATGGCACTAAGTGCCACACCCAGTCTCAGCTTGAAAACCTCCAGGGATGGGGAATCCACCACCTCCATGGACAGCCCATTCCAAAGCCTGATTACTCTTTCCATAAAAAATCTCTTCCTAATATCCAACATAAAACCTCCCCTGGCAGAGCTTGAGTCTGCTCCAGAGCTGAGCACAGTACTCAAGGTGTGGCCTCACCAGAACTGAGTCCAGGGGCAGAATCACCTCCCTGGTCCTGCTGACCACACTGTTCCTGATCCAGGCCAGGATGCCATTGGCCTTCTTGGCCCCCTGAGCTCACTGCTGGCTCATGTTCAGCTTTCTATCTATCCAAACTCCCAGGTCCCTTTCTGCTTGGGGCCCTCCAGCCACTCTGTCCTCAACACACAAAGAGAGATATTTGGACATGTACACCTTCACCATTGATTTTTAAAAGGAAATCCTCCAAAAAATGTTGCTTGAAAAAATGTAATGACCTGGATAGTAAAAGTTCCAGGGCTGACAGGATACATTTCTAAAATACCTGATTATTTTGATTTTATTTTACAAATATGTGAAATCATGAGGAAGTATTATTTTCAATATAAGGAAAACTCATGTGTAAATGTTATTAAGTCTTACATATCATTATATTGTTTGTGTCTAGAATGAATGAGGAAGAAATACATCTAAAAATAATATTTGGTTTTGATCAGCATACACTGTGTTTTCACTAGTGCTCTCATGAAAGAAGTTGTGCTTAGGTTTACAAACACAGGATTAATTAGGCAAAATAAAAAGTGCAAACATTTAAAGTATTCTGCATTTTCTTTAAGGTTTCCTTCGCCCTGTCATCCTGCAGCACCTCCTGAGCATATGAAAGAACCTTTAGCTTATATGAGGAAAGCACAGGTTGGTGGTTATCCATTTAACTATTCATATCAGATCTTTAATTAGACTCTTTGAGATTTACTCTGTAGAATGTTACAGTACAATCTCTAGGTTTTATACCTTAGGAAAAGCACAGGTTTGTAATTGCATCAAAGTTAATAGTAATGTTGTATATGTGACATTTTACATACACACAAAAAATGCTCAAGTACTTCTTCATCCATGAAAAAAGTTGGATATAGTGGCAGGTGGGTGAAAAATGTTGAATAGAGATGATGTGAATATGTCAAAGAGGAGAATTTGGTTTTCTTGTGAAGAAGAGAAAGGAAAGCTATAGGTCATTTCACATAGTGTCACAACAGAATTTTTTTAAGAGACAGTTGGTTTTGCAGTGAAAGATAACAGGCTGCAGAGATAGTGAGATCTTCAGAAAGAAGAGATATATTTAGTACTTAGAAATGTGAAAGGAAGATGAAAAATATAGAGCTAAGAAGCTTATGATATATTGAAGAAGAATAAAAGAAACTGGACTCTAAAGATTAAATGAGGATTTTTGGTGTCAGGACAAAAATATTTCTGCATTGTTGGTTTTATTTTTTTCACCAATATGTGCCATTTGAAATTAATAAAAAACATCCACATAAAAAGTGTTAAAAAATATGCTTCAGGAATGCAACCTAACCAAAACATCTGAGGTCAGGAGAGAAGTTTATTTAACTCAGCCATGCCTGGAAATACATTGCAGTATTCTTTTACAAGGTATTCAACAAATTGTGTTACTTTTTCAATCATATTGTTTATTCCACTAAGTCATATCCGTCCTGGGTTTCAGTCTTTAATGTTTGGGGACTAAGATTGCATTAACCAATTTTTCACTCTGGTGTGAAATGTAATGCCACTATTTTCCTGCCTGGGAATAATCACTCATGAGTTTATTAATGCAGAAACCACAGAGGTTTATCTGTGTGTGTTTGTCTAAACCAGTTTCACTGGTTATTATTTTCCAAAAGTGTATACAATGCTTACAGTAACCAATGTTCTTAGCTTTATGTAGAAAAGACTGTTATTCCAGTAGTTTCAAAATGAGTAGAAATCCTGTCTTTGCTAGTTTCACAATGTGGCAGCCCTATTTCAAAGAGTATTAGGCATCCATACCCTCTGGGTGGGATAACCCTGGTAGGCAGCTCAGCCACTTGCTCACTTGCCCCCAGCAAAAAGGAGGAGAGAATTTTTGATAAAGACACTTTCATAGGCAAATCAAAGGCTACACATGCCAACAAAGCAAAATAGGAATACATTCACTACTTCCTATTGGCAGGCAACTTTTCTCTCAGCTGTTTTATTCAGAACATGATGTCATAAGGTTTCTTATTTATTTTTTTTTTTAGTAGAACATTTGAACATCTGCCCTTCCCTTCATTTGCTTCCTGTTTAATAAACTGCAGCCTCTTTTGGACAAAACTTTGAGGAGTGTGGTTAGTAACTAGCTGTTGTAGAGTTTGTGTCTAGAGCAAATTGCAAATAATAAATACAGCTCAATGGTATTAAGAGTCTCTGCATTCATTTGATGGAGGCCTGACTCATCACAGAAAACAAAATTAAATATAAAACTCACCAGTGGTGCTGTAGTCACGGACACAAAGTCCTAACTCAGTTGACAGGGAGTCAATACTAGTTGGCATTAACTTCAGAGGAATTAGCCAGAGATTAGGCACTACTGAAGTCTAATGCAATAATCAGAACAATCTGATTGCTCTTTAAGCTGTCCACGTTCTACTGAGAGATTGTCTACTTCTGGTTTTCTCTGACTACAGAACTATTTCCTGAGCATTATGTTGTGTTAGAAGTAGTATTTTTTGAGCATTACAGAATACCGAATTTCTAACTTTTTAAAACTTCTGACAACATCTAATACACATTTTGTGGGGAAAGACTTCACTCTCTTCAGGTCACAAAGTGGAGAAGGCATTCAATGTGCCGTTGATTGACCTGCTTATAATTCTTTGAAGAATTCATTAAATGTTGATCTCTAAGGAGTCTTGATCATTAGGCATATATATAAAGATCAGTAATTGTGAAATACGTGCTGTTTTGGAGATCTGAAATACAATAAACTAAATTTTCTGGTTTTTTATTGTGTTGTAAATGATGAAATCTGTTTGATGTAAGGAAGCATCTAAATATTCCTTAAATTTTTTGCAGATGTCAGTCAGTGACTCTTGCTATCTTTTCTGATATATGACTTGAAAGAGCTGCTTGTTATTACATGATACTTGCACCTTTCAGGAAAATGAAATTCAGTATCATTTTTTTTCTATGTTTTAGGGAAGCTGGGAGAAGCGAATCCTGAAAAGTCTGAACAGCATGTGCACAGAACTCAGTATCCCACTAGCACAGAAGGTAACATATTGTTACTTTTCTTTCATGAAACTGACATTTGTTTTGAAATTAAGACTCCTCTTGCACGCTTGTAATGTAATGTTCAATTTACACATGGTTATCAAGAGCTGCAGGTCAGGTATACAAATAATTTCAATGCAGGATAATTTTTGGGAGTAGTGACAATGCATGCACGAGCTCAACTCAGGAGAAGGTGAAGGCTACAGGTAGAATATCTTCTTTGCTGTTGCAGTAATTATCCTCTTGAGGGAGCAGCATGTTGGAAAGCTAATTACTACATCCATTGCTCTTAATATACAGCATTTTAGAATCATAAAATCATCAAGGTGCAGGAGACCTCTGAGGTTATTAAGTCCAGCCATTAGCCTGCCACACTGCTGTAAAGTGTGTAAAGCTGTTTTGTGTGTGGACTGAGCCATGTAACATCTAGGTGTGGCCTGTATGGGACACAGATGTACTTTGTGTGCTGGGGAAGGCTGTACTTGAACTGGTACATTAGGAGAGAGTTACTGGTACATTGCTGATTGTCGTTCATTCTGGTCTGTTTTCTTTTGTGGCTTTGTACTAATTTAGGGGCTTTAATTGTAAAGAACATGGGATGAGGGAGTAATGTTAGAATGTTTTGCTCGTTCTCCTGTTATACCTCTGTGATAGGTAGCAGAACTTCAGTGGTTCATCATATGAGATAAAGGATGCAGCTATGTTTGCTTCTCATGACTGCCAGGGACAGGAATTTGATGACAAAGTCCAACAGCTCTATGGAATGGGCAGTAAATCTCCAGTAACGTGAAACTGTCTGCTAAATAGCCTAAAATACATTAGTAAACACCTGAAAGAATTTAATAGGCTCTTTCTTCCCTGGAACTGGAACTTAGGTTTTCTACAGTAGGATGTGCCTTCAGGCTGGGGGAAATTTGTAAGCAAATTAGTTGCTCTTTTTTGTGTTTGTGTTTGGCATAGGCATGTTTTCACTCATTCTGTTAAAAATAGAAGAGTTACTTTTTTGTGCCTTTCAGAGGCCTGTAAGTGAACAGAAAGAGCTGCTTAATAAATGGAATGAAATGGGAACTGATGAGCCAGGTAAGGTCAACTAAATTTACAGGCAATAAATTTTTGGTACATAGAAAGGTAACGTGCATCTTACTTACCAGTCAAAGATTAATCAGATCTCTTCAAGGCACGTTCATTTAAATCTTTTTTTCTCATTGGTAATGTGCCATTATGCATAAATAAGTATTTATTTCAGAGTTATTTTGTTTCAAGTTGTTGTCCTAACTTTGAATCATCCCTGAGAGGTTATTGTATAATATTCCATATTCCAGTGCTTTAGAGATTTATGCAACTGGGACACAGCTCCTCCTAGTGTAAACTCAGGCTAACAGAAAGAGAGTGTTCAGAACTATGGATAATTCAGCTTAGGTGTTTTCTTAACAAAAGGTAAAAATCACTCCTGCACAGAACAGTTAGTGATATTTCACTTCGAGGGAGAGCAAGGCGGACTGCCTTGTTAGTTCATATCCAAGTTCCTTAGAAGAAAGGACTATGCAAAGGTGCTGGTTTGTATCTCAAGATCACCTCTCTGATGGCAAATGCTTTTCATGGATTGTTTATGACTAATCCCTAGTTTTAATTTGGCAGCAGTACATGAAATTCAACCAATTAAGGTGTTAAAAAAAGACCCGGCTTTTGATTATCTTATCTCTCCCATGTCTAAGAATGGTTCAGTCTTGCAAGGATTAAGTAAAAACTTCCTGTGGCTGCTGTTCACTTCATAGAATTCATACAATGGTTTGGGTTGGAAGGGACCTTTAGGAACACCTCCCCCTCCATTTACTTGAGGTTTACAAAAACAAGACACTAACAGTAGCATGGTCATGAGAGGATATGTGGTAGTTGTAGGCATGACACCTGTGATGATGCTGTTTTGATCTTTGCTCTAATATGTTGTTCAAAGTGTCAGATTGTCTAACGGATATGGTGCATGGTGTTTTCATCTCTTGGTTTTAGCTGAGTGTCACTGAAATTTTATTTCAGATCTCAGTCTCTTCCGGCCTGTTTATGCACCTAAGGATTTTCTTGAGGTAAGCATTTCTGAAACAATGACTTAGCCATGAGCTGGAAACTCATGTTAGAAAGAATACCTGCAGTTCCACATCATAGCAGAATTTATTCTGTGGAGTAACAGTATGTAATAGACTGTAAATTCTGTTATAGTTGCTTATCTTGACATGATTCCTTGTACTTTCAATATTACACTTGCTTTAGGTTATCAATTCTGTAATTATTTTTTTATTATATGAAATAAAATATTTTGATATATTGTTATTTAGGAAGAAATTATTTTAGTAGCAAATTATGTAGCCCTTTGTTTGAAAGATCCAGAAGATTCCCAGTATAAGAATAGATTCAGAGGAAAAAAGCAATATTGAAGAATATCCTGGATATTGTAGCCATCAGAAATTTACTCCTGGCATTTGAATAGCTTTGTTGAGGAAGTGAATTTCAATCAAGACATTACTGTGTAGCCTGCACTTAACCCCATATATCAAAAATTATTTCTGCTTTTTTATTTCATAATTTCAGACTGCTTTTCAATGCAGAATATGTTTTCTTCTCAAAAATTTGAATCCTTTTTGATTTTGAAAATGGTGAGATATAATTTGATAATTTGTGCCTATATATATAAGTTGCAGGAAATGGTTTTATGCTGAATGTGTTGTATGTAGTGATGTTAAGAAAGTTCTGAATGTAAGGAAGGAGTGACAGAGGTATCATTTTTAAGGTCCTGATGAATCTTCGAAACCCAAATTATGAAAATGGAGAACAACCTAGTTTCAGAAATCATCTGGGGCTAATTCAGGTTCCTTTAAAAGTTAAAGATATTCCAGAACTGGTAAGTATATTTTTTATTATAAGACGTTTCTGTAAGAGTTATTTTTCCTTGCTAATGAAAGAGATTCTAGAGAATAAGAAAGAATATTAGTATCATCATAAGTTTCTCCTTTTGAAAGTGAAAATCAATCTGAATATGTAGTTAAAACACAGAGCACAGAAAAAGTTCTATAAAAAGATGTTTTTAAGGGAAAAATAAAAGACAAAATACATTTGTGGGGAACTATTCATTTTATGCCACATAGGTTTAATTTTTGCCAAAAATACACTTCTGTACATGTTATTCACTTATTTTTTCTTTCTGTAGAAGAAACTTTTGACATGTAGCTTATCTTAATTTTGCAGTTTGATGCTGTACAAGATCAGTAACCTGACAATGAGTTAGATTCTGATTTTATTCTCAAAGTAATTATAAAGCCCTTTATTGTCAGGCTGCAAATGAAAGGAAATATTTGAGTACTAGTGTATTATAATTAGAACACAGGAGAGTCCTTAATGCTTCACTGATGAGGCTCTTGGGGATTTTCTGCTAGTAGAAAAACTTTCACCTGGGTTGGAAAAGAACTGGGAATTCGAGATCCTTAACCTGATCTGTCATTCACCACTTTATTACATCCAGGTGTAGCCCAAAGTTGACATGCAAACTGGGACCTATAACTAAAACCAGAGTCAGCATTGGTGTGAGATTCTTCTCTTTTAAAATCTGAGCCCATATTTCAGATGTGGGCATTGAAAAGAATTTCATTAGGCTTAGAGAATATTCACATGAAGCCTTTCAGAAGAAATCTCTGGTGATTTTGAGAATTAAACATTGTTAATTACTGGTTTATGGGTTTGTTTCTTTTCAGAAAGAAGACTTCAGTGAATTGGGCTTAAATATAGGACAGCTGGGTATTGATGATTCGGCACAAGTGCCTCCTGGTAAGCTAATGCTGTGCTTCAGTCACTTAAATAGAACACTAATGAGTAGACTACTTCACAGTTACCAAGTAATTTGTGTATTTTAGCCATAATAAGCCATAAATATTTGTTCTGTAACTATGATTGTAGTGATTTGCTTAGTAAAATACAGCAAATAAAAGAAAATATACCATATATGAAGAGTCAGATTTAGAGAAGATTTAAAATCATTGCCTTAGGTTGAAAACACATTAATTTCAGTATGTTTGAACACTTCAGGATCTAAAGAACCACATTGCCTGTTTCCAAAAATGCAGAAAATACTGATACATGTTAAGCCAACTAACAGATAGGCATATACAAGCATATTTAAAATAACTGTCTTCAAGAAAAATATCACAGGACACATCCATATACTAATATTCAGTGCCTTAAATAGTGCATAATCTCTATTGGTTTTCCACATATGCATCTGTTCCTGTAGAAAGAGAGTTTAAAATGGTTTTTCCACATACAAATGGAAATCACTATAGTGATAAGTGATTTTTCTTTTTAAATGGAGCCTTACTTCATTGAAAATCTAGAGTCATGTAGTATAGTGCTGCTTTGGTATTTGTGTCCTTCAGACAATAAAAAAAATCTGTATTATTTCCTCTTAGTTCTTGAAAAAACTTTGTTGCTGATGCAGGTTAATTTTTACTGATGTCAGCAGTAAATATCAGCTGGAAGTAGTGGTGTGTAGTAAAAATATAAAATACATTACCTGCTGGAGTATCTTTTTGCTCATTTATTTTTTGCCCTTCTTTTCTGTGTCTTTATTTTCTAGAGTTCTTTGAAAATGAACACGTGCGTATTGGACAGAAAGGTATGGATCTGTTTTTACCTGTAATAAACTGTGAGGAGTTAGGAATGCATTTAGTACATTTGTATCTTAATTTGCATGTACCTCTTAAAATTTTAAGGATCTAGACAGACTAACACCAAACATTGACAGTAATACATTGTAATTTAGGTAGAGACAGCCACTAATACTGTTGTCATTTAGACAGAGACAGAAAAGCAAATATTTGCAGCCTACCAGTAGCTACCAGATAAATAGCTCCACAGATACTTCATTAAAAATAAAATAGGAAGCACAGAGACATAGCTTTTTGGTGATAACTTAACTTATGCTACTACTGAATTTCATTTTAAACTCAAAATACTGTGGACTCCCTTCTCTGCACACAAAGTTCTCATTAGTGTAATGGGATTTATGCCTGTGAGTCAGAACAGTCTTTTCCATGATTATTTGCAATTGCAGAGTATTGCAATACTTAGCCACTGTGGAAAATTCACTCATTTGTCTCTGTATGCTGCTTTTTCTGAAAAATGTCCAGAGTTACTTTTGTAGGTTAAGAAATAACCTACAAAAGAAAAGGAAAGATAAAAGAAATAATTCTTTAATAGCTTAAGTTTGCTTATAGAAGAAACATACAAGGAATGGCTGAAATACATCAATATTTGTCCCTTACTATCTCGTGATTTCTGCTAAACATTAGCACCATGAAAGGAAAAGAGAGTGGATACTGTCCCAAAAGTGCTCCATATATCTTTTTGTTGTTGTTGTTGCAGTAGCAAAGCAGTGACCTTTTTGATTTCTTCTTTTGTGATCATCTTTCTGTCCTTCACTGTCAGTTTTCTGATTCAAAAGCAACTCATTAGGCACTGTCCCCCTCTCCCCCTTCTTCCAAAAAAATTCCCTGTCTGGACTTCCAGAGCTATTCATTCAACTCCACAATGTAGTTCTTATTCTTCATCTCCTCTCTGTGTAGAGCAGCCTCTATTACAGAGAATGCCTTAACTTTTCCTATATGCAAAGACATAAAATTTTGTAAAAATGTAAGTTAGGAGTCTTGACCATAAACTGAAATCACAGTTCATTAAGGGGGAGCTCTGCTCTATGCTGTAATGGGTGTTAGTTATGTCTTTGGTTGCCACTGATGTATTGACTTTGGGTTTATATTAGCTATGTTGCCAGGTCTGAGGGTTTTTCTTTGTTGTATTGAATAGAACCTCTCTTGTATATAGCAAAACTGCTTCGTAATGTTTTGTATCTCGGTAAGAAAAAATAAGGTAAACAGTCGTGGGCACCAAGATGAATCATAGGCTTTCAAATTTTTGTGGAGATTGTAGGAATGTTTTTCATTTTGCCCTCTTCATTTAGGAACAAAGAATCCCAGAATGTTTGTGTTAAAGCTCTTCAGGTTCAACAAAAGATTGGCAAACTGGTCTGTTCAATGTTTAGGATGAGAGAGAAGGAGAGAAGAATCAATTCCATAGATTTTTAATTCTGAACCTCATCCTTCTAAGTCATTTCAAGGCAGATATTGTGAATATCGAATTTAGTGAAATACAGAAAAGGAAGTTATTTAATAGAGACTTCAGAAAAATCAGGATACAAATTTGGAACCTTCTGAGCACTAGTACACCACCTATCTAATGTCTAGATAATATCACAGAATTTTTTCCCCACTCTCTCTGTTGTGAAAAGCATTTTGGGTATAAGGGTGAAGTTAATCACATAAGCTTGATGGGAAGCACTTTTGCCAGATTACAATAGCTGAAGATGCATGTCTTCAAAGCTTAGAGATTTAAGGAAGGAAGGAGGTAGTCTATTCTACAGTACATACAGAACTGTGTTCAGGATGAGGCCCTTGTGACAGAGTAGCCTAAAGCTTCACAACCATGACTTATCTAGGCAAACCTGTCAACAGCACAATATTTGTTTTACGTCAACATGAAGAAAAACCAAAATCTTTTGGGAAATTCTTTATCCTCCAGAGTACGTATACCAATAATGAGAGGACATGACAGTACATTCTCAAGTGGAAAATTCTTGCCCTGCAGTTATCTGTGAAGATACTCATATGGTTAACATGAAAACAAGGAAGACACGAAAAGCCACAATGAGTGGCAATCTCCTGTTTGAGCTGAGATAGCACTCACAGTTAAACAGGAGCATTTCCTGGCTGTATATGGCTGCTTGTTCTGTATGAGGCCAAATCAATAGCTGCAACTAGCCTTGATATAGTCATGAATACATATTAAGTACTATTTTATGACAGAAGGTAGTACAGCCTTGCTTATTAAACCAATTGCCTCGTTTCCCAAGGAACTACATAAAAATTCCATTGTGGAAACCAAACCTTTTTGGTATTTTCCCATTAGCTGATGCTTACAGCATGATAAGCCAGTTCATTAAGTTAGAACTTAAGGGATTCAATAGAAGGTTTATGCTACATCAATTTTTTTACCTGCTTTGTTTCTTACAGTTTTAGCAGAGCAAGATAGTGCTGCAGCTCAGCAATATGTTCGTCAGGGATGTCCAACAGCACTCCGAGCTGATCTGTGGGCACTCATTCTTAACATTTCTAATCAGCCAGAGGTAAGGAGCAAAGTGAGAGTAAAAGGTGGAGACTAAGTGAAAACACAAAAGTGCAAGCACATATCTTCTAGTGATCCTTTTCCAAAATGCTCTACTGAGTCGTCACAGAAACTGATAAACGTTTTATGATGTTAAAATCTCTTTGCTCTGGTGAAATCTTTTAGGCTCTTCCCTAATTTTTTAATAGATATATAAGCAAAATACTTTAGAACAAACTATTCAGTTGATCTGGGTAGCTCCTGAGGTTTTCCTATATGATGCTGACTTTTTCAGAAGGGAACAAGAAAAATGTCCTGGAAAGAAGACTGAACCTTTCTTATCCTTGCTAAGTTTTATAAAGAGAAGATGGGTTATACCTTTTTCTTGGTTGTTTGAACCTGTCATCTTATGCATGTACATATCTTGTCAACTGCTTTGTTTATTATCACACATATGCTACATATCTAACAGTCAAAAATACCTAAAGAGGAGCTAGTTAGATGTTTTCAAACTCCCTTGTCCAGCAGAAGGCTCTCATAGTGCTTTACATTTGATGCAAGTCCTCAACAATGAAATCTTTTGCAGTGCCTGATCCATGCTATAGTCAATATATTTAATATACCTTAAAAAGTTAATCCCTATTTAAAATCTTTACAGAATTGGGAAAACGTTGATGCAAGACTTTTATTGCAATAAAACTTACTCGCATACAGGTAAATTTGCTGATTTAAAATCTTTACAGAATTGGGAAAACTTTGATGCAAGACTTTTGTTGCAATAAAACTTACTTGCATACAGGTAAATTTGCTGTTAATGTGAGAATTTTATAGTATCTCCTGTTGTTTGAAGGTATAGCCATTTTCTTGTAAGAAGGGGCATTTATTGGCAGCTACATAATATGATCATAGGATCTTGCCCTTAGAAACAAATGTAAATCTTGTTTATTGACATCTTACCTAAGGACTTGAAGTTATTTGAGCTGGTATTAGAATGGCTTAGTTTATTCTTTTTTTTAAAAAATAAAATAGGCATTTGTTTCTAGTAAATAAGAGATTCAATCATTTGTAAAAGAAAGCTGTTGATAATGATATAGAATGAATGAAATAATAATGAAATATTATACATCTTACCTAGGATGCTCAACACTAGATTTTAGTTATTTTAAGTTATATGGGCAGTTGGAATTTTAGAAGTCTTTATCTCTTTGAGAGCAGAAACATTATAGGTATGAAATTACTGTTGTTGGTTACAGGGCATTTGCTTATATTCTAAGTGCTTCATGCTTTAAGAGCATTTTTATCTTACATTGGAAAGTGAAAGAAGTGGGAAACAAAGTATTCTGGTTTAATTACTCAAAGTCAAGATAATAATCAGAAAAATGATGTTTCTTCTTATGTTTGTGTAAACCATGAGTTGTTTCAGAAAAACACATTTCCTGAAATTCACATGGAAAATTTTCAATGGTTACCTTTTCTAAAGAGAAACAAGCTGTGTCTGACTAGTAGTACCTTTGTCAGCCATACTGTTAGGTCCTTTTAAAATTTAACTCTACTTCATAGTTGTTTTTAATATGTGTTTATAGCATGCATGAAGTGTGAGTATTTTAGATGCTCTCAAAAGGTTAGTCTCTGCTGTGTTTATTGATGCAATTTAGTGGTAAGTAAGCTAGAGATCAGTACATTACCTGTTTGATCACAGGTGCTCATTTATGTGCCTTTACAGTATAATAAAAGGTCATTCAGCTTCAGTTTATTGTAAAGGTGCTCGTGAACACATGTCAGGCAGCTGTCAGGGCAGCTGATAAATTCTCACTGACATAGTATTTTACCTTGAGATAATTTTCTATGCCCATAGCAAATGATACTTGTCAGCAGCAGATGAAGAAGAAAAATAAACTCTGTACACATGCAGTATTCTGAGACTGAGGGCAGTGACCATTCCCCTTTCAGAGACATTCTACAATGTCCAGAGCCTTGAGCCTGAAGTGAGTAGACTGTGCAGGGAATTAGTGGCGAGACAGTATTTTGTCATGATGCTGAAAGGGTTCTAGAAAGGTGAGGGTTAGTGGCTAGAAAGTGGTGACAATAACATCAAGACAAAGTAGTCAGGGTGGATGAAGTGCTGCAGAGTGTGAATTAGTCCACCACTTTGAGATTGCTGAAATAAAGGATAGGAAAGCAGTAAAATACAAAATGCACCCTCACTCCATGCACACAACAGAAATTATCAATGTCTGGATGAGATACACTTTGTTGGTGACATTCATTTAGGCTGATGATTTAGGCATACAAATGTTTTTCTGTCATACTAAACTGAAACTGTTCTAGTGTAACAGCTGTCAGAGCCTTTTATCATCTTTTCCAAGACTGTTTTTTGCATAGCATTTGTTATCCTGAATGCTGTTACAGTTGTTTTATGGACTGAATGCAGTAACAGGGTAGGTTTTCTGACAGACCCAGCAGATTGGCCATGGATCAGGTAGGATGGCACAGGGTTGCCTTAGCTGTGTTATGAGCTTAATGTCCATAGTTCATTTTAAGCATTGTACTAGTGTTTCACAGAAGTAAAGCTGTGACTACTGCTAGAACACTTAACACCCTGAGATGTTCTTCTTGTCTATACTCAATACATTTTTTATAAAGTATGGGAAAGCAGTTTCCATATACATTTAGCCGATTTATGATCTGCTGAGTTCCATATAGACTTTATTGATATATCTAACACTTCTTTACCTCTTGTGAACAGTTTCTCTGCTAGAGCTGAACTGTGTGGACGTAGACATTTCTTGCTGCAATGTTTCTGATTTGCAGTTTAGGCACTGTTGCATTTATAGCTGTGTGAAGCTCTAACTCATACGAACCATGAATTTCCTTTCTTTAATGTAAAACATTATGAGGGTTTGGTATGGGCAGTGTTGTGTGTGCTAGCATCCAATGTTGTTGTTTGGAAAATTTTATTCAGTAAAGCTCAGGTTCAGTATAAAGCTAATACACAGCCAAGCAAGGGATGATGCTAACAATCCAGCACCATAACTGTGAAAATGAGAAGCTGTGAGCTCTGTGTGCAGGATTGTTTAGAAATGCACAAACACGTTGCCTGTTTATTAGTTTTCATTTTTAATGGTACAGTTTAGAGGAACTGTGTTAGAAGAGCATTTTTAAGGTTGCAGAGATAAAACATTTGAAAAGGTGAACATGTGTCACAGTTAATATTGTCTGTGCAAACCATCCCATTTGCTGTGTCTATATTTATATATATATATTTATCATATGCTCATGTATCACACAATTGCTTTCTCTTCCTGTGGGGTGTCTGCCTCATTGATTGCACAGGGTGAATGGCACACACTTACTGAGAATCTGTTGAATTTTTTTTTCCTTCTGTTCAGAATGTTACCTGAATTTTTTTATTCACTGCATTCTATTGAAACAGTGCCCAGAAAAGAAATTTGTTCATTATCTCATGGGAGTTTTTTTCCCCTCTAATTTCTTTGAACTAATGCATTCATTAATTGTCTAAAGAAGAGGTCATTTTATAATGTCTGAATTCTTATGGTTTAAACTAGAATAAACCATGATAGAATGCTTCATAAATATGCAGTGCTTTTTTCAGCTGAATACATGCTTTTTTTCTTTTTTTTTTTTGTTCAATTTTTGAAAATTGAATTTAGTGGTTTAAATATAATTTGAAGTTGTGTCTTAGATTGATGATGGTAATATTTTTAATTTTAGGATATCTTGTATTATGAACAGCTGAAGTCCAATGTGATTCAGCACAACCTCTTAGTTGACAGCCTGATTTACAAAGTAAGTAATTCACTAAATAGTCATTAAGTGATTTATATACTCATCACACAGATATCTTGTTTGGGTTTTTCTGACAAGGAAGATGTTATATGGTTTGGTTTAAGGAGTGTAAGGACAAATTCATGTGAATTTATTATTATGAACTCACTCCTTGTGCCTGTATTGGCTCTTGTGTAAGACATTTGAGTTGAACCATTAAACCATAAAGAAATGGTAATCATCAAGTCAATATAGCATTTTCTAGTTTTAAAATATGGAACATAAGCTTAGCTACAGTTCTTTCATGATGCAATGGTGAGACAGTGTTTTCTACCTCTGTGTTAAGTTTAGCTTCCATGGGAATCTGAAGTGCTCTCAAACTGATGTTTTATTACAGGATGTAAAGCTGACAGCAAGCAATGATGACTACTATTTTGTATTTGAGGACTATTTATATCAGGTATGTGACTATTTTTTGGTTAGAAAATCTAGTAAGTATATTCCTGTGGAATTGTATGATCTTTGGAGTGACAACTGCCTTTGTGTAGGCAGAGTACAGTGGGACAGATGCTTCTGTTCTAACACTTCTGTGCTTCTGTGGCATGTACAGCTACTTTTAGGATTGCTCCCTTTCCAAAACTGCTTCTAGCAATGGGGAACACAATTAATTTATCAAGAATGATCTTTGTTGCTGCCTATCAAATGCCCTTAAATAGGAGGAGATTACACCTATGAATTTCCTCATGTGTAGTTGATTGCAGTGTCAACAGAAATGTCATGCAGCAAACTTGCTTAATTTTTTTGGTTTAGAGTTACATGAAACACAGTAATTTCTTCTTTGATGGCAACATGTAAAACTGCTAATAATTTTCCTGGGCAAAAAACTGTCCTTAACACTGCTTAGTCCATATGGATACAAAAATATGCAGCACTATTTAAGCATACTGTTCAGTTATGCCTCCATATAATAAACCTTTATAGCATTTAAACATCAATACTTAAAACTGTAACCGGATGAAATGATTACTTTTTGTGCTTAAAAGTCATTACAGTATTAAGATCTGTATCTGAATTTGGTTCTGAATTAAAATTTGAAAGCTGCAGAATGGCAACTCATACACCGATATTTGTTCACTAAAATATTTACATGTGGAAGTTTTTCCTAGATTTAAGGGTCAAAGTTGATCTTCATTATTGTAACACTATGTCATCATCATGGGATGTGAAAATCTAATTTTCATTTCTGTTTCATTTATTACGTAGACTACTAAGGCATATTAATTAGTAAAATTTGAAAGCTGCAGAATGGCAACTCATACACCGATATTTGTTCACTAAAATATTTACATGTGGAAGTTTTTCCTAGATTTAAGGGTCAAAGTTGATCTTCATTATTGTAACACTATGTCATCATCATGGGATGTGAAAATCTAATTTTCATTTCTGTTTCATTTATTACGTAGACTACTAAGGCATATTAATTAGTCATGACAGTTATGTCATCATCATGGGATGTGAAAATCCAATTTTCATTTCTGTTTCATTTATTATGTAGACTACTAAGGCATATTAATTAGCCATTAACTGACAGTTCCAGTGGACATGGGATTATAATCTGTGAAGGTGTATGAACTAATATACTGTTTAATCTTTTGGTTTAAGACCACTGGAAATAGATTTTGTCATTCTCTATATATAGTACAGTTGAGTATTTTAAGTTTTTATGTATCTCTATTGACTACAGAATGAAAATCATAAAAAGGACTAAACTGTCTTTACTAATTTGAAGGACAGTCACCAAAAATCTTTGAAAAATTATGTGGCTGGTTTTACTGCAAGGCTTTGAGGCAAAGAATATCTCAAACTTCTAATTTGTTGCACTACTTTTGTTTGCTACTTTGTGGTATTCTTCAGACTCTTCTCTAGAGGAAAGTTATCCATTTGCCTTGATAATTTCCTCTTCCAACCTAATTTGCAAATGCTTTGCTGCCAAATTATTTTGTTCTATAGCCCCTGGAAAAATTCTGCAGTATGGGCCATTGATATGGGATAGTATTAATAAATTACTGCAGATTTAATATTATAGCTGGAATTAAATATTGGCTAAATAAAATAGGTAATGAAAACGTTAAACTACCAGATACATTATTTCTATGTTTGCACTGGGTTTATGTTTTATTTTCATGAGGATTTACTGGCACTGAGTTTTCCAAGTCATTGAGCAGAGTGTGTGTTTGTGTGTTGCTTAACAAATAAAACATCCATCAAAACAAGAAAATTTGGGCTTAAAATAATGATGAGGCTATTTTGTTGGATTATTGGTACCTCCTTAGTAGCTTGCAATCCTTTTCAGGAAGAACACTGGGAAATGATGTAATTTATTGCCTTTAATATCTTTGCTTTCTTTATCCCCAAATATACAAGTTTTTATAACTTTATTGAAATAAAATGCAGTCACTTTTAATAAAGTAATTTCTTTTTGATAGGAGCTTTGGCTTCGGGTTGTTTTTTTTCCCTTGGTGGTTTGAATTTCGTGGTTTTATTTGCACTTTTTATTGTGAATATCCAATAGTTTGCCAAACATTTCTGTGCTTGAGAAGGGAGTTTTGTAGTTGTTTTTTTAGCATTATTATTTTCGTTAATGACAAAAATAACATGGACTAATAAATTTGTAAGTTTATTATTTCAGACCAGAGGGTCAATTTGAACACTTTAGTTTTAACATTCTGCATAACGAAGACATGCAAAGAACCTCACCCAGCAGTTTTTAGGTATAGTCATGTTTGAACTTGAGTCTATCTCTTATAAAGATGCACAGTCTTAATTAAAGGCTTCCAGATACTGGTACTGTACACTGTATTCCTAAAAAATGGGGCCTCAAATTAAGGTTACATTCTTTCCCCTATGAGAGAACATAATTTATGTCATTTTCAGATTAGTTTCTTCTTCTTTCACCTCACTTAACATACACAGAGAATTACATTTGCCTGTGTATTGTTATTGTCAGTGATATTTTGGCAGCTCTGAAAATGATTGTGTATAGTACAAAAATAATACTTAGCTTAAACCGAAATAAAGAAACTATTTCTTTTTTAAAAGACATTTGTATCTGAGAAATAGTTTTGAAGTTCAGAGAAGGAAAAAGTTTCAAAATATGACCTCATTGCACTCATTATGGAATCATTCCACTCCTAATGAAAAAATCCATTCATTTTTATCCCCAATAAATTGCATAGGGAAAAACCATCTAAAACATATCCCCTTTTTACGCCTTGACTACAGTTGAAACAAACTCTTAAAACCTGCCAGAGCAGAGGGATTCAGGTGTGCCAAAGTCAGCAGCAAGTTGAGTCTGCCCTCTCGTGTGCATTCCTGATAGCACAGCCTTTCACTGCTTGGGGACGTGAGGATTTTAAAGTATAATGTTAATTTTTACACTTTTTTACAACTCCATATAGGATGCGATTCTTTCTTGTTAATTTTTATCCTAGGAAAGCTTTTGCTATTTAATTTTATACTCAATTGCTGTGAATATTGGACTTTCTTTTATGTGAGCAATCAAAACCAAATATACTTTGCAGAATACAATGTACATTTCAGAACTTTGGGATACAAGGTGAACGTTATAACCTCTGCCTTTTGGAAGGACTGAATATCATGCAAGTATTCTGTAAATATCCTGGGAAGAAAACTGAATGTAAGGATCAGCCTTCTGGCACTGCACACATGTGAGAATGTAAATGTCTCATTTGCTTATTCACTGCAAGGACTTACCCAGGTCATAGTAACTGAATAGAAAAATGGCCTAATAGACATCAAAGCAGCCACTAAAGTTGTGACAGAAGGGGATAAGCACCTGTGAAAAGGGAGGGTTGGAAAATGTGGATACTTTACTGACAACAAATGAATGTGAAGGTAAAATCATAGCAAGTTCAAAGTGAGTCTGGAAATTTGAATGTGAAAATAAACAAAGTCAATCAAGAGCTTTCAAGCTCTCTTCAGTAGCATCTAATAGGTGCCAGTTAAGTCAGGTCCTTAAATTTGACATTGCTTTGTTGAGGAGTAAATCAGCTGACTTTCCTATGCTGTCTTTTCTACAGGTATTGCTCTGTTTTTCCCGAGATACTTCTGTACTGGAGCACTTTTCTTACAGCAGTGCCACCCCACCCAAATCATACATAGGAGGTAAAAGGAATTGTCTTAAAAGAGATCATATCGATTTCTGTTGACTGCTGCAGTAATACAGGATGTGAATTTGCTTTGTCTTCATTGCACCTAGTAGACTACATATACATTAATGTATAAGGCAAACTCCCTGCATCCTGTTGACTTCTGCAGATTCTATTATGACAGTATAGGAGCTGGTCACATCAAGGCCAGATTGCAATGTTGTTCTTTTACTGCAGTTTCCTGTGTGTAATTCTGCAGTGTTTTATCAAAATAAATGAAGCACACAACTATGACATTATGGTAAAATCTTGACAACATCTGTCTTCGTAAGAACTAGAAATTTAAATACACAATGTTGTCCTCTTCAAGTTTAATAAATTTAGCAATGCTAAGTGGCTATGGAATGTATCTTCCCAAAGCAGTGAGTTTTGCAGATATTTGTAGACAGGAGCAGAACATGTTGCTGAAGAATTGTGAGTTCTCTTTAAGGATGTGAGAGCGTAGAGCTTTACCAAGCATAATTACACTGATTTTTTTAAAAGCCTTGGCATTTTCCAGAGTGTCAACTTATTTTTGGATGTTCTTTGGCTTAAGTTTTCATCCTTTTTCTTAACAGTCTTAAATTTATCTGTTCAGTCCACTTGCCTTCTCTGCCAGCTTCTAATGCTATACCTCTGGACTCTTGTTTTCCTGCTGCTTAGAGCCTCACCTGCCTTGGCTTTACCCAGAGGTTCCTAATTTCACCTTCCTCCTTGAGTCATTCAGTGATCCAATCACTTTTTTTTTTCCATGTACCTTAACCTTCTACATTCCCATTTTCTTCCTTGGCCCCTGGTGTCTGCATATTTAGCTAAATGTGATCCCCAAGTACTTTGAGCAGAACCTCTGCTGAGAGTTTTCCTCTTGCTGCTTCTTATGTCAATAGAGGTAATGTTTGTTTTCTAATTTTTTAATTCCTTCTTTATTGCTTTTAGATGTTTTCTCTCTCATTAGCTGAATTAGGGAGTTTTCTTTACCTACCTTGAATGAGCAAAGGGCTCACCTGAGAGCAGAACAACAGACACAGAGCCATGGCAGCCCAGAAACACAGCTATGGGGAACATCCTATGTATTCCTACTCAAATCTGGGGAATGAAGTTGTTGATATCTAAATCTGTGCAGTGTAAATCCAAAAGGCTTGTAGGTCCTATTTTTGGCTAATTTTCCACGAGATATGCTTTATGCTAAAAATACTCTCCTTCCAGATTACAACCCCCAGCTGCACAGCAAGCAAGCTATTGAAAGGAAAAGTAGAAAATATTTTTTAGTTTAATGAAACAACTCATTTCTGTAATTGGAAAATACTGGATTTTATTTTCACGGGGTGGTAGGCAAAGGTTTTGAAGGTTAGTTTTGATTTTAATTCAGTCAGTTCATGCTACAGGAAAATATCGAAGTCCATTGAACCTGACAAAAGTTCCCTGTGCTAAATTCTTCTGTGTACAGTGAACAGAATACACAGAGACCTAAAGGATCTCTGAATGTTCTCTATATTTTCATGTAAGTAATTGCATTTTCAGGTTGAATTTTCTCCTTTTGAAACTTAAACAATTACAAGTTTTAATCAGTTGCAATTATGCATAATAACACCTTTATATTTCTGAATAAATTGTTGATGTTTAATAATGGATTTGGGATGATTAGATTCTACAGTTAAAATATGGTTTACTAATGTGTTCATTTTGCAGGGAAGATAAAAACTTATAGGGTCAGACTATATGATCAGTGATTTTCTTGGCTTAGTCTTTTGTGTCGAACATATTACTTAAACGTTTGTTGTGTCTGAACTGCACCATCCATGTTATGGTTTTTATAATTGTAACTTAGAATCTACTTTTAAAATTCAAATCTTTACGCGTTTTAACAGCTTGATACCATTTTCTTTCTGGTTTGGTGGTTCACAGGAAAACTCGGCATGGAAGAATACGCTGTTTTCTATCCTCCAAACGGTACGAATTGTGCTATTGCCTCCTCTACTGGTAGATTGGAAAGAGACAGGATTTTTTTTTTCTCAGCTACATGGTAACTTCTTTCTCAATTACAAGTTACGTTTTGCTGTTTTTCTGTGAAATTCAGTAATTTACAGGAGTGAGCTGGACTGAAGATACTCCAAATCCGCAGTCAGCCTCGTGTTAGCAGTCCCATACGGAATTTGTCTGTGTGTGTGGGAAGGAGAAGGAAAACAACTTGTGGTGCAGCAGCTTGTGTTCCAGCCTTATGTCACCACTCCCAGGATCTGAATGATACATGCTGAAACTCTCTGACCTCCCAGCTTTTCAGCACTCAGCAAACCACACCCTGAATGCTTTTCCTTTCAAAATGTGTGTTCACATTAAAAATTCAGACATAGCTAATCTGTCTGATTTTAAGTTCATATCATTGCTGTTGTTGAGACTTATTATTAAAATTGTTTTGATCAACTATTCCTTTGACCATTTCAACCCCTGTCTACTGAATCCTCTCCCTGGTCTTGCACTGCATTTGTATTTTAAGTTCAAGCTCTTTGCTCTTTCAAGGCCTTATGTCACCAGTCTTAGATCTGTATCTCTGGCCTTGTCTTTTTATGTCTTCTGTGTTTCAGTGGAGTCGGTTGCAGCACATACTTTTGTTCCCCCTTGTTCCATGCTTGCCTCTGCAATTCCTTGCAGCTTTGTAGCCATGAAGCATTGTTTTTATGATCTTTTGCTGAAGCAGCTCCCTCTTACTGGTCCTATATGAAAACTAGTGAATGGGAGCTAAGATCAGCTGGAAAGGAAAGAGAGTTGTCATGCTACAGCTGCCAAGTACTGTAAATGTTTTATCTGATTACTACATGAATTACTAGAGGTCTTGGCTTCCTTTTTTTTTTCCTGCTCCATTCTTGTCAGTGCATGACATTTACAGGTTGTCATTTATCTGAAATTAGGTTCTGATATCAGCAAAGCTTATACGTAACAACTTCATGGAAACTGAGCTTTACTTGGCTTTCTAGGAACTATAGTTCGTGTTTAAGCCTGTAGTTGATTGTCTTGAAGTAAATGAGACTGTACTTAAATATTTACAAGATTGAGATCTCTGCAGGTGCCATAACAAGGAAATATCTTATTCCTACAGGAGGCAGAATAAAATCTAATAAATTGGAGGGGAAATAACTTTTTTTGCTTGGATAAAAAGTACTATAAAAGAACAAAACAAGAAATATTTTTGTTTTGTAGGTGTAATCCCTTTTCATGGCTTTTCTATGTATGGTAAGTGTGACTTTCATAAACTATAACCTCGGGATTGCTTTTTACCATATTGCAGTTTAAAGCTGAATGTGATTTTCTGCAACTTTTAAGCCTGTGTGTATTCTGTTTCTTTGTGTATGAAGACTGTTGTATGTAATGTTAAAAACTCCAGACTCTTTATATTATTTATATTGCAGCTCACTACCATATGGGAGTTCCTTCTTTGAGAGCTAATAGCTGAGCTAATCTATGCACCTTAATGTGTGTGAATAGAGGGATAAAACTTGTTCAGAGTGCTCTTTTCTTGTTTGTTTCACGTCTGGATAGATCAAGTTACCTGTGAAAAGAGATCTGAAAAACATAAATTAGGTGAAAGGTTTGTTGCTGGATCTATGTGCTTACAAGAGGTATTAAAAGAGCATTACATTTGGTTGCTACTTCACTGCACAGAGGCAAGCACAAATATCAACAGGATTTTTAGGAGAAAGAAAAATCCTTGGATTTCATATGTTACAAGGCAGCTATTGCAGATGTACTCCAGCAATGTGAGACTAGTCATGGCTTTTATGTTTTTTCCTTTGATTTATCAAAGGTCTTTCTGGCACCACAGGGCAAGCAAATTAAGATTATATTTAAAATGCTGGTTTTTGCTAATAATGAAGTTGATTATACAATCATTAAAATCACACCATTGAAATATGAAATGCAGATTTGAACCTGAGTAGGGAATCTTCAGTCTTTGACGTAATGAACACTTTAGTTACAAGCTCTTCCTTTGGTACTCACTGGGAGGCTTTCACTTGTTCTGTGTGAACAGCTTTTCAAAATGTTTGGATTTGACTCTGCCCTTGAGAACAGTGTCTCCCAAACCTGGGTGTGAATTTCCTCCCTCCCTCCTGTCCTGGCTCTTTGCAGGGCTCAGAATATGCTGGCTGCAGAAGGAGGGGGGCTGAAAAACAAGGCAGCAGAAACACAGCAGTGCAGCTCCAGGCTGGGGGTGCAGTGGTTGGGCCCAGAGCACTGTGTGTTCTGTGCTGTGCTGCTGCACGAGGAAGTCTCTGAGTCCTTATGTAAATCCTGTACTCTTTTTCCTGTTTGCATGCATACATCTGCAGGGTGCCAGCTGCCAGACACTGTTCAGTTACCCTCCTGGCCTTTATGGACATATGTACACTGCCAGGTCTTGCACCTCCACCTTCAGTCGTTGAAAACACTAGTAACACTCTCTGCTTTTCTTACCCCTACATGAATACACGTTTCTGTGAACATCTCACCCTGCCTTAGCACCCTACCTCTCATACACATGCACCAGTTTTTTATTAAGCCACCTTCTCTGATATGTAGATAGGAAAATAAATTCACACATGCATAGATCCATATATATATGTACATATATCTATGTGTGTATGTATACATATGTATGCAGACAACTCTATCCATATCCCTAGCTTAGTGTACATAAACCTGGGAGGGGAAGGTGAATGTAGAGGTGAACACTATGAGTGTGTTAAACTGTCATCCAAAATGAGTGTACCTGTAAAATGAAGCAGTCTGCATGGTGAGTGGACAGATAAAAAGGCTGTTGAGAAAAATGTGTAAGGACAACTGTGAAAATGCATTGAACGGGTAGAGTATCAATCTGGTTATGTTTGTGCAGCATATACATAGAACAGATTTATCTATATGCTAGACTTTTACAAAAGGAAAAAGTTTAAGAGCTGCTCTTTACAAATGGAGTCAATTCTTACTTGAATTGCTGTACTAAAAGACTTCCAAATAGTAAACTACCAAATGTCCATGGTTTACACATCTTGTGAGAAATAAACAGGTCATACATATGTGATGTTATTGTGGCAACCAAAAGCTATTTTTAAAATATTTTCATTTTCACAACATCCATCTCGAAGCAGTCTTGAAAATGGGGAACCAGTTTGGAGCTGGTCACTAGCCCCAGGGTACACTGGAAGTTAAGGATGATTGAATCAAAAACGTGCACTGTTGAACATCCTATTGCCCAACACCCCAGAGAAGCTACCCTTAAAGCATGTTTCTTACCCTTCAGCCAGTGCTGTAGTGAGCAGGTTCTAACTAGTTTAGATTCTTGAAATATATACAGCAGTTACCTCAAATGTATTGTACTCCCTTTCTTGACTTTTTGCATTAAAGGATACTCTGTTATAGAATACTTCTTTCTCAGTAATTGGTTTAGTATTGTTTTTGTAAGTTGTGCTACTATAAATTACTTGGTTTTTCCTCATACTTCATGCACTTAATCATTGAACTCTTTTAGCAGTTTATGGTGTTGAGTCAACTATACTTCTTTTATCCTTTCAGTTGCTCCACTTTGTTTTCTGTACCATGAACCTTCCAAATTGTATCAGATATTCCGTGAGATGTATGTGCGTTTTTTCTTCAGACTCCATTCCATCTCTTCTCATCCCTCTGTAAGTTCATTAGGAATTAAACCCACTCACTTGATACCTGTTTGCTACAGAACACCAATATACAGTGGCATGGTTTTCTATGCAATTGAAATACATCCTTTGAAAGATTATAAAATATTTCAGGCAAGCTTGGGAAAATTATTAGGAAATTCCAGTTTGGATATTGTTGTTTACTATGCCAATGTTAGTCTTTGCTATATCTTGTACCTTATTAAAATAGTAAGTTCTCATTTTATGAGGGTGTGGAGTTTTTTGGTAAGAGTTAAGTTTTTTGATGTAATGTACACACCTAAGAATTGTCTGGGGTAGAGGGATTAAAATATAGTCATATGTATACAGATATTATTTCAGTTGTATCAAGTTAATGTCTGTTTCTTGAAGCATCTTGCTGTGGCAGCACATGCTGTTTAGCACTGTTAGGTGAATGTAAATCATTTGGTTACATTTATGAGCAGGACCAACTATCTTGAATGTAAGACAATTGTAGAAATTGGCTCATCTTCTCCTTCTGAAGAATGAAACATAGTGAATATTATGTTTTTCTCTTTCAAAAAGTGCTGAATAGTCATATTGCTTTTTGAAAACATTTCCTCATTAAAAGAAAATCCTTTCCTTGATACACCATTTCAAGGCTGTGAATTGTGCTTTCCATCATTAGTAGTAGGGAAACAAGTCAAACAGGAGTCTACTCATGTCCATGGTAATTTTAAAAAGAAATTTACAATGTGGTTATATTTAACTTTTTCTTGTAGCTATCCCCATTGCTGTTCTGTTTTAGTTATCAGAGAGATACTTTTTCTCACATCCTCTATTTTATTAGTGCAACTGAGGTCTGTTTCATCAAAGTGAAATATTTCAAGTAGGTCATATTATAGTAGCTCACTAAGTACTTAGACAAACACCATAAGAAACTTAGAGCTGAAAGGGACAATCAGAACATACTATGTTTCTAATACATGCATAGAATTCTAGGAGCAAAGCTTTAAGTAGCTGAAGGTGTTAGAGCTGCTTGTGCCTTTCTTCACTGAGTTGTATATTATACCATTAATAGTTCTATTGCTTGAATTAAAAATTCTTGTATACTTAGATGCTGATACTGTTTTCTGAGATTTGACAGGATGAGTGTTAGTATTCAGGGTATGATCTTGCTTCTTTAGGGCATTGTATCATTGTGTTTGCTTTTTGAGACTCTGCTACAAACCCATCTGCCCCAGCTCTTTTATCACCTCAGAGAAATTGGAGCTCAGCCGTAAGTACTTCTCTCTGGCTTCTTACCAATGTTACAGGTTCATTGTTGTGGAAATGCTGTTCTGTAATCTATAGGAAAGGACTCAAAAGTGCAAACATCAGTGTGCCATTTTTCCTTGGCAGTCAGTTGGAGTCCTTTGTCTAACCTGCATGTCTGTGCTTTGTGTGTTCTTCTGTGTGCTCTAGGAAAAAAAGAGCAGAATTGCCCTGTGAGAAACACTGCATTATTCAGCTAAGTTTCAGTACTTCATGTCAGATCTGAAGGAAATAAATGATTTATTTCCTAGGGGACACAGAGATGTGTTAGTACAGCAGAGGGTACCTGGAGAGAGAGCAAGAGGCTGTTAGTTGATAGGGAACTCATGGCACCAAGTGCAATAGAACCTGAAAACCTTTTTGTCATAATTGATATCTATCTTAATAGCATAATAGCAGCAAGGATGAAACACTGAGGGTGATAATAGCTGAGGATCACTCTAATGTGATTGTTTGATCAGAATGATAACGAGAATGATATTAGCACTTTATCAAATCAGATGCTAAATAGTTTTATGGTGGCTAGTGCAAATTAAAATGTTGATTACTAATGGACTGAGAGAATATGGCTATTCTTCCTGGAAGAGAAATTCAGAGGGATAATGGAATATTTTCAATTTACAGAGGATCTATCTGATCATTAGGGGAGACAGAAATGTAATAATTTGTTTTTCACTTGTTTGCAGGCTACGAATTTCCTTTAAATGGATGGTACGAGCATTTTCTGGTTATTTAGCTACAGATCAGCTCCTGCTTCTGTGGGACAGAATCCTGGGATACAACTCTCTAGAAATTCTTGCTGGTAATAGAATTGTTTTTACAAAACAGGTTAAGTCTGGGTGAATGTAAGACAAATGCATGTTAGCTTCAATGTATTTTGTGCAAGAAGAAAACAGTTGCTCTTCGAATGCTGAAAGCAGATTACATACATGCCAAAGAATATAACTTCTAGAAAACTAGAATTGCATAAATACTGCATCTCTAACAAAAATATGTGAGGTAATTTGCTAAGTGCTCTTCGAATGATCTTGTAGCTTCAGTGGTGCTGGTAAATGAATTCATCAGTTTTCACAAAGTACAAGATTCATGTTACTCATTTATGGCAAGTACTTCAGTACCTAGAGCAACTGAGAGCCCCCCTGGTTTTGCTGGATTTCTCCCTTAGAAGGGCCATCATTTAAGAGACTTTGAAAGTTTTGTACTTAAATAATGTCCTCGGATTTATGAAGGTTTAAGATGGGGGTTTTAAAGGACATGTATCCTCAGTTGGGTCAGTTTTTAAACATGAAGTAGGTGAATAAAAGAGAAAAGGGTTTCATTCCATTTGTATATATATATAAGACAGCTTGTCCTTTTCAATGAAAAGCTAATCATCTGAAACTCAGGTGTTTTCCCTCAGACTTTTCTGCAAGAATGTTGTGTGTTTCCTGTATGTTTAAAAGAGTGGCCAAAGAAACTCAAACACAGCCACCTGTTGTATGTTATCCTTCAGAATCAAAATAATGAATCTAAAGGAATGAAAACTGGTATTTTACATCAAGGTTAATTCTAACTACTAATTAAGAGGTCAGGAACTTAAATATTGGGCATTTTCTTTCAGTCCTGGCAGCTGCTGTGTTTGCTTTCCGAGCAGTCAACCTGATGGAGGTGACATCACTGGCTGCAGCTGAAGTAAGGATAAGTTTCAGTTGGAGGAGATTGAAATAGTTTCTGATGCTTTGCCAATAAGAGTAACTTAAGCTTCACATGGCACATGGGACATAGTGCAAATCTTTCTGTCTAAATTCTTACCTTAGATTAAAAAATAAGGAAATTGTGAACATGCAGTACTTAACACTGCCTTTCTGGAGTGAAAGGAAATATACTCTCTTTGCTACAAAAATGCAGTGTCATAAAATTATTTTGTACAATTAGATTTTTTCTGGTTTAATATATAATCTGTGTTTGTGGGTTATATTGTTTGTGAAATATTGTAGAAGTTTGTACTTTTTTTCTCAGTGCATTTTAATGGAGTTGCTTCTGTGCTATAAATTATGAAAATTTTGTAAGATTGCTTTTTCAATAGAAATCTGAAATTTCACTGCCATGGGAAAATGAAGAAAGTGAAGTCATTAAGATGAAAATTATAATTGTTTATACGTAGTAACTTGTTAATTTTTTTTTACAAAAAGTACAGTGATGCATTTTTTCTAAACTTTGAGAGTTTGTGATTGCTTTCTTTGGGTTCTTTTAAATATACTTTTATGAGAAGACATGGACTATTTGAGGCATTACATAGGACTTCACAAGTACTAGCCAAGCCACAGGATAAGGATTCTTAATTCCCAATTATTTTTAGAAGCGAGTTGAAATGTTAGACCCCTTATTCACCCGTGATGCCATGTATATTTGAAGTAAGGCTAAAGGCTAAAATGAACTTACTTGGTTCATATACATAAACATATGCTTTTCCTTTGAAATGTTAGAATCAAAACTAATGCAAAAGGTTCTGACATAAACCAGCACAATTGGTTTTGGCCAGCTCTGAATCTAATTATTGATAATATTGTCAGTATTTGAATCTTTTTCTGACTTCTTGACTTGCTTTAAGGAAATTTGATTCAAATGTCAAGTTTAACAAGCCTTTTTGGTTTTCATCCTAGGCTGTACTTGCTGACCTTTCAACCCTGAAAGTTATGCCTCTTCTTCAAATCTTCTTGTTTGCTACTGTGACTTGATCTGCTTCAACAATACTTATACCACAATCCAGTCTTTCTGGAGAAGCTAAGCATCAACTATGCAATGTCTGCATAAAACCAAAATTAAACTCTCTGTATAATATCACTTTAGAAATCATTACCTTAAGATTTTCTAGCTGCAAAGAGTAACTTTGCACACGATTGTGTGCAGTGCATGCTGATGAATTCCACTGTAACAGCAACAGTTATTCCTTGTACATTGGGAACGACTGACTACTCATGCAGTTAACAATATGAATTGCTGTCTAAAATGCATGTAATATTAAATTAAATAAAGTAAGTGTAATTTGTGATCTGAGTTTTGTGATGTTAATGTCAGAGTTGTAGAAGCTCTCTTTTAATATGAAATTACTTTTTCAAGCTCACAGCTTAGAGGATATCAGCTCAAATGCTGTCAGTTGAGAAAATAAAGATACTTTAACTTGCAAGATATTTTTTTCTCCTTTTCTGAGAAAAAGATAGGATCATAGACAAGTTCTATTATCTCTATTTTATTCTCTGAAAAAGATAGGATCATAGACAAGTTCTGTTATCTCTATCTTATTCTCCTCACAGAAATGTGCTCCCTGTTTTTTCTCATGTTAGCTGCTTCTGTTTATTCTTTTCATACGCAGAGATGGAGTCATACATTCCCCATTCATCTTCAGTTAGGTATACAGCTATCTCAGGCATCTGCTAAACTCCTACCCAGAGTCCCATCAAAGGCCTCATGGCATAAAATATTTTCCCCTGTAGAGAAGGCCTGAGCTTCCTTCAGAACTTGTTGGAGCCAGTCCTTGCATGAGGCAAAATATTCCCCTGAGAACGATGCCAAGAGTCCTTTTGCTGTGCCCCACACCCTCTTTGGGAGAGCATTTGACAGTTTTCCAGCCTCTGTGATTCAACAGCTCAGGCTTCAGTTCAAAATGCAAACTCATATTGATGTGTGACAGATTGTCACTACCCTGTGAGGCTGACATCATCTGGTAGCTAGCAGACCTTTCTGTGAGGTCTTCCAGACTTTTTTCCACTGATTTGTTTAATACCAAGGTTAGAATCAGCAATCTGATTCGGTTAAATGTATCCTAACATCTGAAAAAGGCTCAAAGCCAAAAAAACATATAGCCACTGAGGTTGCAGTAGGATTTGTCTTTGCTAGTTTGCATACATGTAGTTGTCATCATTTGTCAGAAATACTTAATGTAGGTCAGTGTAACAGGAATCCTTCGTGGTTTGCTCAAAATTTGACAAGTGATCTAAGCTGTAGTCTCAGATAGGGTTATGAACTTCATGTCTTTGATTCTTCTTGTCTAGGATAATGTAGTAAGAAACCTTCTGAATTTTTGTAGACTGCTAGGAAATTTCAAGGCTAATTTTAAAAAAGGTAAACTTGTGGACTCAATATGATCATTTCTTATAGAAAGAACCAAACTGCTTAATAGATAGAGTGTATCTAATGAGAATATTTGGGGTAATTTTGTTCTGGATAACAGAGAAAATTAATCTTTTCCTTAACATTTGCCAGAAATGGTTTTAACTGTTTAACTAGAGGTTTTTCTATAACATTTAGTTTTTAAAAAGAAGACATGTGAGTGCTTTTATCCTTACAGCAAGTATTACCCTGTTTTATATATGGGGAATGGAGGCATAGAAAGATTAAGTGATTTGCTGAAGATTACAGAGTAAATTCCTAAAAGGGTTGAGCAGTCTCTCCTCTCCTGAATTCCTGTTTACACTTCTGGATACTCAGTTTGTGTATTAACTGCAAGGCCTTATTTCATCTTTATATCAATACATAATGTACATCTACCTGTAAAAATGCAGCACTTTGCAGCTGGTAAAGACTGTAAGATTAGGTAGCAATTTAGAAATTACAGTGTTATCAAGCAGTCACAAGGACTGTGGCTCAGTAAGGTCATGACAAGGTTACCGTGGCTTTTAGGGAATTAA
Source organism: Acanthisitta chloris (assembly GCF_000695815.1). NCBI lineage: Eukaryota > Metazoa > Chordata > Aves > Passeriformes > Acanthisittidae > Acanthisitta > Acanthisitta chloris. Next base: position 12,596 of record NW_008685569.1, on the reverse strand, counting down.
AAGTGTTTACTAACTAGTAAGGGAGATTCCCTGCAGGGCTGCTGAGCCTCTAATTCCCATCACTCTGGGCAAGTACTTGGTGCAGAATCTGAACATTACCCATTCCATATTGGGTTTTCAAGCATCTCCCTTGTGTCTCCTCCACTGGGATACTTCAGCTCCTGTTCCTGACCTCCACTGGTGTTTCTCCTGTTGGCTGGACAGGGAACCTTATGCTCTGCAGCTCGTGTGGGTCCAGCCCTGGCTGCTCCACATGCCTGGGGTGATGCTGTGCCTCTTACTTCTGGGTTGGCCAAAGGCCACAGGCAGTGCTTGAACCAGGTACCATACAGACCTGCTATAGCAGCAAATCTCTTGAAAACCTCTGCTGCCTTTTGTCAGATGTACAAGTTGCCTTTTTTGAGACATGGAAAGATGTATAAAGACAGACATTTACTCAGGAATAATGAGTATAATTGCTTTAAAAATGGGATTAAGATAAATTAAAAAATTAAGTAGATCCTCACCTTGGGCTTCAACTATGCTGTTAGATTTTTATATCTTTTTAAAGATCTGTTTTTAAAAGTTGTTTTTACTGAAGTGGTATTGTTTTCATGTTCCATTCGGTTACTCATTTAGTTCCAACAAAATATTGTGTTTCAGGCCCTGCCTGATACTTGTATTTTTAATCTCCCTTGCTTAAATAACACTCATTTAAAATTTATTTTCCTTTTAATATTGAAATGACTGGTTTCTATCTTGCAGCTACATACTTCTCCTGCATGCACAGGTAGTATCAATTATTTAAGTTTTAATCCTTTAACTTTACAGATCAGTTCAAACTTGGATGTCTGTAGTCTATCATTTGACTTCCAAATTCCTAAAACTCCTTTTTCATTTTTTTTTCTGTTTTAAGCAATGGTCAGATGTGATAGTACACTCATATCTAAATTGATAATTACATTGGTTTAAACAAGCTCAGCTGAATGTTCAGTGACTCAGTCTAGCCAAATTGTTTTTCTTGGTCTGTTCTTCCCTATCTCTAATCAAATATAAACAGATATTTCAATACAAGAACCAATTGTCTCCATATTTATAGATACAGATCAATTCTTTGCTGCTTAGGATTCTGGCCGTGCTCTCAAGGGTTTCTTGTAATGTCAAAATCAACTGTTGTAAAAATGCAAAATAAATAGGCTTGTCTAAAAATGTACCTAAGTTATCTTCCTTCAGTACTTCCAAAAATATGTTGAAGCTCAAATCTTGATGGCTGGGTAATGGAACAGTTGAATAGCTAGAAGAGTTTATAATTTTTAGTGGAATTTTTTTGTCATAGTAACAAATTGTATTATGAGAAATGGAGAGAGTATGAAGACTGTAAAACAGTTAGATGGCTCAGTAAAGAGAAAAGGCTGGAGAGAGTCTCCAGTTTTAAGACACATTTCTACTTGTTGCCAGAAACCAGAAAAAAAAATTATGCTGCAGTTTATGCCTCTTTTACTGTTTTCTAATGACTTTTATAAAATTCTTCCAACAGGACTGAAAGGATTCCTTGAAACAGAATTTCTGTGTGGAGTTCAGTTTGGGGAAAGGAATATAGCAAGCTGCTAATTAATGCTAGATAAGCATTTTAGAAAAGATACTGAAACATACTGCAAAACTGAAGGGCTCTCTCTTCAGTGAGGAAGGGGAAGAGCCTTTCAACATATTTTGACAAATCAGTAAAATCTTCTGCCCAGTATTTCATGTGAGGAAACGGGTGAGGGTGGGGGCGGATGCCGCCAGGGCGACGGGAGCTGCTGGGTGCTTCCTTTTCCCTCTTTTCCTCCAGGCTGTTCCTGTCCATGCCTGGCTGCTTGCAGGTGCTGCAGCAGCAGCTTCCATCCCCACGGCCCACACAGGAAAGGCAATTAGCTGAAGCACGTATTTGAGATCAACAGAGCTTTGTGTTGCACAGCCAGACACAGCAGGTTTCCTCTGGTCCCAGCAAGTGCACTTGGGCACGGGAGTGCAGAGGGCCAAGGTGAGGGACCCCAGGAATGGCCCCAGGAGTGGCTAATGCCCCCAGCAGAGGGGCATTTGCCAGCCTTCCTGTCGGCCTGGGCAGCACCAGCAGGAGAAACCACCCCTGCGAATAATCCCCCCTCCAGGAGCCACAGGAATTATACTGAGTTTCAGAAGAAATGCTGAAGGACAACTGTGGTGGGTTGTTTGGTTTTTTTACAGCTTTAGGACTCAGTACAGGAGGGGAAAAATACCCCTTGTAGCAAAGGCTGTGCTTGTTGTGAGGGACCACAAATAGCAAATAACCACAGAGTAATCCAACATCTCTAGAATCCAGAATAAGTTATGGTGCTGTTTGAAATCACAGAATCAAAGAGTTTTAGGGGTTGGAATGGACATTACAGATGATCTAGTCACAACCCCCTGCCCTGGGCAGGGACATCTCCCAGCAGAGCAGGTTGCTCAAGGCTTTATCCAGCCTGACTCTGAACACTGCCAGGGTTGGGGCAGCCACAGCCTCCCTGGGCAACCTGGGACAGTGTCTCACCACCCTCACAGGAAAAAATCTTTTTCTAATATCTAACCTAAACTTCCCCTCCTTCAATTTGAACCCATTACCCCTTGTCCTATCACTGCAGTTCCTAACACAGAGTCCCTCTCTGGCTCCTCTGTAGACTCTGCAGATATTGAAAAGTTGCTGTGAGGTTTCCACACAGTCTTCTCTTCTCCAGGCTGAACAGCCCCAACTTCCTCAGCCTGTCCTCACAGGGGAGATGCTCCAGTCCTCTTAGGAGTTTCGTGACCTCTTCTGGACTTGCTCCAACAGTTCCATGTCCTTCTTATATTGAGGGCACCAGAACTGTGTGCAGTATTCCAGGTGGGGTCTCACCAGAGCAGAGCAGAGAGGGAGAATCACCTCCTTCATCCTGCTGGCCACACTGCTTTGGATGTAGCCCAGGATTCAATTGGCTTTCTGGACTGCCATCGCAGACTGCAGCTCATGGTGAGTTTCTCAATCACTGGAAGTTTTTCCTGCACACTTCATGCTCAGCTTTTCCAGTACCTTAACAGAACCACTAATGCAGGGAAGATAATTTTGATCCAGCAGTATGACAGTTGGGCTCTGCTTTAAAACACTGTTAAAATGTCTCAGCTTGTCTTTTTTAATTAGGCAGTTAATAGTATGCCTACCAAATGGTGGCATTACTGGCCAATTATGCTTTGGAGAAGCATCTCAGGTTACTTGTCTGTTCTGCAGATGACACAGTGCAGCACAAGTTCCTCTTGGGAAAAGACTGCAACACATAAATGGTGGTAACATGATTGTACTGTGCTAAATACTGATGGAGGAATCAGCCTTAACATTAATACAGGGTGAGAAATACTGCTTTTCAGCAATTTTTTTTTGGAGTCTTTAAGGCCAGGGAGGTTCACCTAGTTCTGTGTCTTGTCAGACATTGCTAGTTAGAGGAGGTGAACTTGAGGGTCTGTGAAGAAAGATGCAGTGGGGCCTCCATGTGCCCACATTTCAAAATCAGCATGTTGCTGTAGATGTTGGACTACTGATATGTGCAAACAGTTATCTCTGGAGAACTGGCCTTATGGAGGACCACGGGGCTCTGCCAAGTGACACTGTGTTTGGCTGAACAATTTGAACAAATTGTTTCTTTTGGGATTATGACCAAAATAAATGGAATAGCTAACAAAAGAGTTAAAGCTTACAGTTTGTGCAAGACAAAGCCTGTGACCAATTTCTGTGCTTTGTTTTAAACAAAAAAGTCTGTATCAGGTTGCTAAGAGACAAGTTGGAATTTGATAGTAAAAGACAAAATGTAATGTTTTATCTACCTAATGTGTTTTATTAGGGATGTGATAGTTCATTTTATTCAAGTCGTGTTCCATGTACAGTCTATGATTTATTTTTTTTCTGAAAAGCTCTGTTTGGGATAGTTATGGCCTTGATAAGTCCAATTATGACCAGTAAATCAGCACAAATACATGTTACAAAAAGCAGTAATTTTAATTTTCTATCTGCTCAGGACTATTTATTATCTAAATTTGTTTGATAATAAGTCTAGTGTCACAACATTTTCCCTTTTCTTCCTTTTTTTCTCAAGTACATCTAGGTTACAGAAGCATGAGCATTGCTTTGAAGCCCAATCCTTGTTCTTTAATGTTAACATCAAGTGATAACTGTGGAAAACTGGCACAGTTACAGCTTGCAGCACTCACATGGGTGGTGATGAAGTTCTCTCCATCATTTCTGTCATAAAGACATAATCAGATATTTAATTTTAGCTTGTGATACATTTGAGATGTTCTAACCATAACCAGTTGCTGAAGGCACTGCAGTTAACTGATAGACATGGGAAAGTGGTGCTGTGAGTATTAATACCCCTCACCATTAAGACAGAGGAAGGAGAGCATGTCTCCCACCTGTCTCACACTCGTGGAAAGCATTTCCACTGTGGGGAAAGTGATTGTGGAAAGAAAAGGTGCTCAAACCCTGTAGACTATGATCTCTGCAACACAGAAAGGAATCATTTGCTATTTGTGTATTTAACAAAGTATATTTTCTTCTCCTGACTTTATATTGCATCTTTATTCAGCAATTAATAGGTGTGTCAAAAGGTGTTTCTGAATTTTTCACTATCTTTTTCTTTTAAAAGCTTGAGCAAGTTTTGTTAATCATACAAGAGATGAAATGTCTTTTTGATACGTTTGTATAAATTTTGAAATTCAGACTTGTACCACTAGATGTTTCTGTTTCAGAGCTTTGTCTCCTCTCTTCTCTTTTCACAATATTCAGCAAACATCCTTGCATAGTTTTGTCTAATCTGGTTTTCCTGTCTTTATGAAGTTTACAGGTTGCAGAAAATAAAAACCTTTCTGATTAGGGTTCTCATGTTTTCTTGAACATCCTATGTCACCAGTCTCAATGCCAACACTGGAGAAACTTTGTGGAGATGGGGTGTGCTGAATGCCTGCCAGGCTTTCAGTTAGGAGGGGATAATGGAGAGGAGCAAGGGAAGTTATAGACATCATAGTAAGTGCAAATTTTTTCAGGTTGAATGTTAACCCAAGTGTTCACTCAAAGCTGGAAAACCCCTGACAAGACCTTATTGAGCACCTTGGCTTTGAAAGAAATCCCACACAGCAGTGCTATGTACTAACTCTCAAGCAGGTAATGGAATATATTCCCAGAAAACTCATCCCTACTACTGGACTTTGGTTTGAGGGAAGGGTCAAGATGGGAGATTGTACAAATAAACTTCCTTGTTTTGTATACACTAGGATCTTTACACAATATTCTAGAACATGAGGATAGGACAAAATAAAAGTATTTTTTTCAGGGGAAAAACAGAGAATGGTGAAATTTGGGCAAAGAAAAAAACCCAAGCAAATATCACCTTACATGGTATGTACTATAGTAATTTGCAATGTTAGAGGCTTTTTTCTAGTTTGTCAAATTTTTCCTGGTCTTTGCAAAATAGTAAAATTCTCCCCAGGAGTTTGTAAAAATCTTCATTTTTGAAGTAAACTCTGGGGATAGACAGGATCTAGTCAAACTTATTTTAGAAATCTAGCACTTAAATGGCTAAAATGCTTTTGCAAGGCTCCCTTTATTGTCAGTGAAGAGAATCAAGTGTTTGAAGAGTTGTCAGATCTTAGATGCTTCTTTCAGTAGGAAACTAACAACCTGAAGTTCCCATTACTCTCTTTTGATTCTAAAGGGATTAGGAGTTTACTGTCTCTGATTTAGAATTTTAGTTGAGCCCTTCCCCATGTTTCCTATTAACTGCCATGAACAGTTTAGAAAGAACTGCTGAAACTCATTAAACAGTAGATAAATAATAAATAATATGATCTATCCTGTATGGTCATATCAGAGAAAGCTGACAGACAGCATTGAATGCAGAACGTTTTTGTCCCATCCTTAACAAAAACTCTCCCAATTTCATCATGATGCAGATAAAGAAATAAAAAAAGTCCAGATCCAAGGAAGATCATTCAATTCCAGTGCTCAAGGAAGCTTAGCGCATTGCCCACAAGCTGCCAAGTACCACAACCTGCAAAGCAAGCAGGAACTAAAATGAACTGTGTGTACTCTTTCTGAAAATGTAAGCAATGGATGAAATTTTACTCTTTTTTTTTTTTCCCTGAGAAATACAGCTGTTTGTGGTAAGTCATAATGCCAAATGCCCAAGGGTGTGTTCTGACAGTAGGAAGATGGTCTGTATCCAATGACCTTGTCACTGAGGTCTCCAATGATTTTTCTCTATTGCCCAAACCAAAACTTATTAAAATTGAGACAATATACCTATTATTTGATTTTCCCAGCAATGGTTTCTGTATCTCCTTAAACTTTCTGGGTGATTTGAGACTAGCTGTCTCTGCCTCTGTGAAATGATCTTATTTATTAGGTGCTGTGTCACTCGTAGTACCTGGCAGTGCATGCCATGGATCTAGAGAGCTCCTGTTTACAGGATGTACAACTTGCCTGCAGAAATTCCAGGAAACAGTCTGCTTGCTGTGACCTCAGAGCAGCCATTTCAATTTACCACAAACCATCTGACAATAGAATTGTATTTACACGATACACATGTTCACTAGGCTTTTTATTACTATCTGTTAGTCACAGATCATGAGAATATAATCTCCCACTCACTGAAGCTTTGGCCTCTGATTGAGTGATTGCTCATTCCACTTTTCAATCAGCAGCTGCTAAAATTACCAGAACCATAGTTGAAGGAAAAGCTTTCTGGTCACTTTCTTCTTGCTTCTTCATAAGGTCATAAACATTCTTTGCCCTTACCCCAAATATTGTCTTAAAAGGGAAAATTATTTCCATTGTAAATAATTAACCTGACAGCATTTTTCTGACCCTGCTCATTCAGGTAAAGAGCAGTTCTATATAATACAAACTGACAGGGCTTTAGTTCCTTATTTAGACAGGAAGAAAAATATATTCTGCAAGTTACCACTTACATTATTTTTAATGCAACAATGACTTTACAGCCACTGAGAAGATTACAACTAATCCCTCTACCAGCCTGAGTAGGCAGAATCCATCCTGACAGTTCCTGTTACAAGCAAGTAGGAACTCTTTTTTTTCCAAGTGAAAACGTTCCCAAACACGTCCCAGGAGGCAGCCTTCAACACTTGCTGCAATCACAAGTATGTGCTAAATTATTATGTCCAAGTGGTATTTTTTTAAATGTGATTTTTATTCTTTTTTTTTTTTGCACATAGTTTGTCAGTATGCTTGTTATAAGTGGAAAGCTAGTCATGTGCAGTACTGATTCTCATCACCACCTGATTGATTTTTGCCTTGTTTCCTGTGTAGCAGGAAGGGAGGGAATAAGAAGACACAAAGCACTGACTGTCTCTATTTAGGTAAAGGTGGATTTAGAGATTTACTGAGATTCAAGGAAGGTGAAAGATTATGTACATACTGGGGTGTTTTTTTCTTTTGGCAATGATCTGCACTCCCTTCCCCCTGAGACAGCCTTTTACAGTGAGTCACCTCTACAGCTATCACTTCTGCCTTGAAATGTGTTGAATTCTCAGATTTCTTGAAAACTGCAAAAAGACAGGCAGCAACTTATTTTTAATGTATGGATTTGTTGTGTTAATATTGATGCTCATTAAAAGTCAGGAATGGTTACATTGATCATTTAAAGACAGTTTGAACCACAAAAGAACTGATTATGATTTTACTGTGGATGCAAAATCACCACAATCAAAACCTTAAAATTTAATAAGATGTCTGGAATTTTACAGCTTGGCAATCAGTTCTGGCAAAACCAGTTACAGTGAGGTATGTTCTGAGTAGATCAGATGATGAGAGGAGCTCTGTCGCATCATGATCTCCAAGACTGTCCCTTGGCAGTACTTAACATACTTCTGATCACCTAAATCTGTAATGCATTCATTTCCACTAGGGTTTTTGTGTTACTTCAAATGCCCTTTAGCTGTCAAAACACATAACAACCCATCACTTTGTTGTAATCTAACTGATGTGCCAAATAATAGTCAGTCAGATAGCAAGATCTCTGCTCCTGCATCACCAGTAGGATTGTGTCCTGGCAAGCTGTTTGGCTCCTACTACAGATTGCAGAAATCAAAGTGCTGCCTGAAATATTTCAGACACTCATTCTGCCATTGTTTTCCTTCAGACTTAGTATATCCGGATATGCCTCCAGATCTTGTGTAAATAGATTGAGTCTTTGTTTATCTTTTGAAATAAACAGAATCCAACCACAGTCTGCCTAGCCAACATCTTCTAGCTGGAATGGCATCTTTGTTCCCATAAAGAACTCAACAAATTGAAAAAAAGGATAAGCAAAGCTTCCACGCAAATAGGATGCTCAGCTGCCATGAACATTTGCTGAACACTGTGTGTTCTAAGACTTCATTTGTATTTGTCTTTACTCCATAAGAGTTAAAGGAAAAAACAGCCTTCTGCAATACTTGTGACTGAAAAAAGATATCTAAAATTAGGTGACTTAATCAAAAGGTTCTTTGCAGATCAGCAGCTCTGGTTTGCACTTAATGACTGCTCCTTCTCACCAGTTGAGAGAGGTTTTTTCATTTTTGCAGCATTTTAGCCTATTACCAGACAATTTGCTCATTTGAGACATACCTAGACTCTTGGTCATTGATAAGAAGATCATAAGGGCTAGTACTATCATCAGGTAAGGAAGATGTTTCATTCACTTCTATTCTCTCAGTTCTGACTTCATTATTGGACTGAGGTAACATCTATGACCCATAGTTTCTTAGTCCATTACAGCTGGAAATACAGGGCCACTTAAAATACTTGTATAGTTTTCCCTTTAACTACCTCTCCCTCCTCAAAACATAAAGTTCAGTAACCCACAAAAAAACTGGGAAGGGTTCCTAAACTGATTCTCTCATCCTGTCAAATATAAAACCTACAAAATTCTAACTTCATTTGAGATTTATCAGCACATGAAATCCAAGAACTAGAAAGTTCTGCTCTGAAGAACAATGGAAGGATGAGAGTGATGGAGGACAGGACTCAAAAAGCCTCTCAGGTTATCCATACAGCAAAGCACACTCAGAAAATTTGACCAAGACTGTAGGAGTCCATTAATACTGAGCAGGACTCATGACAGAGAGTAACATAAATAGCTGAACTCTTAGTCCTTGAGACCAGTTTGCTCCCTCCAAATAGATAAACATCCACACTTGTGGGAAATACTGTTGCAACACATTGTCAACAATATGGCACACACCAGTGCCAGACCTTTGGCAGGGCAGGAGGCTGTATTTAAAGCAGACCTTGAAATGGAACACCTTCCCCCCCCCCCCCCCAGTGTCCTCACGCTCAGGGGCACAGGGACATGTGCTTCCACCACGGCCATGGTGACCAGGATGCTCATCTGACACTGTGATGCCTGTGTTCAGACTTTGGGTCCAGCATCCATTGCAATTACATGGGGGCAAAGTGTCATCAGCAGTGAAGTCCTCCTCATGTCTCCTGGGTTCTTAGGCTGGCAACCATGCCCAGATTTTGGATATGCCTCTTTGTAGCCTTTAGCAGCTGATAGTGATCAGTGTCTCCTCTATCCAGTTCCACCTCTGTGAGTCATCAGGATTTCTTCACTGCTCTTTTTCTCCAGAACTGGGTGTCTTGTGAAACTTGGTACAGACATGCTGGGTGATGACCTGCTAATTTGGATGCCATTCTCACAGTCCCTGCTGTGAGCCCTTTTGCTGCTGTGTGCTCTATCCAGTGCCCCCACACCCAGACATTACCATTCATTCTCCAATTCACACCAATTCCAGCGTTTCTGTTACAGCGTTTACACCCAGAAAACAATCTAAACCACTCTAATTGCAAGCATACTAACCCTAAGTACCACAGGCTCTGCTGATGAATGGGGCAGGTGACCTAATGATGAAGGACCTAGCAAAAAGGCTGAGATACTCAACACCCTCTTTCCTTTGTTCTTTACTAGCAAGGTCAGCGCTCAGGCCTCACAGAGCTCCTTGGGATGGAATGACTACTAACGGTAGAGGAAGGTTGAATTGCAGACACTTTAGCAAATTAAATGTTTGCAGGGCCTTAGGGCTGGACAGGAGGTGCTTGTAAAGATGCTGAGGAAGCTGAGTAATGTCGTGCTGCTTCCTATCACCTTTGCAAGGCTGTGGCAATCAGATGGAATTTCCAGTTACTGGGAAAAAAAAGCAAATGTCACATCTATCATCAAAGCAAGGTGCAGGAAACTGTAGAACAGTCAACCTTACTCAGCATCTCTCTCAGAAGATTATGAAGCAAATCTTTCTGTAAGCCACTTCTGGGATAACAAAGGACAAGGGGATAAGAGCAATATACATTGATTTTAGCAAGACTTTTGCCACGGTTTCCACGGCATCTTTCTGGTCCAGTAGGGACCAGGTAAGTGGTTGAGGTGGGTGGAAAGCAGTCTGAACCACTCTACATAAAAAGTAATGTTCAACACTCTGAAATAAAACCAGCGTGTCGTTATGAGTGGTGTTCCTCAGGGCTGAGTAGGGGTGTTAGACTACGTGGACTCCAGAGGTCATACATTTTTCTTTAATTCTGTGATCACACCTTGCAGGGCACCCAGGAGAATTTGTGTCCTTGTAATGAAACTGCAAGTTATTTAGCTTCCTGTGAATTAATGAGTTATACTGCAGCCATTCCTTGATTCTGAACTTATGCAGCCAATTCTGCATGAGACAGAGTGGCAGTGCATCATGAGGTGTTTCCAGTTAATATGCTTCTCACTGTGAGCTCTTCTGCCAAGGTGTGCTGACCAGCAGTGACCTCCCTCCAACCCTGGAACACAGGTATTGCCTGAAAACAATCCATTCCATGCTTCCTGATTTGGGGACCTCTAGTTGAAAGCAAGAGGTGAAAATGAACTGATGTTGCAAGAGGATTTTTAACAAGGATCATTTTCTATTTCAGGCCCACAGTGTTTTCATTGAAGAGCTCCCTGTTAGCCTTCCCATCTCACAGCTATTCTGATGCTGGGCATTGCTCTACAGGACTTGTGCAGTCTGTATCCTTTGCCTCCAGTGACTCTCAGCTAAAACAGTTCACACTCATCCAGGAGACTTGCCTCTTTCATGTACACTTTATGCATATGCCTCCAGTGACTCTCAGCTAAAACAGTTCACACTCATCCAGGAGACTTGCCTCTTTCATGTACACTTTATGCATACCTCTCTCTTTGTATTTTAAATTTAACTAATTAATTAAATCAATGGCTGGTTTCTTTGTTTCCATCTGGGAAATTTACTGTGCTCTAGCTCCCCTCCCTAAAGTTAAACACTGAACAAACTTTCTTAAGATACAGGCTTTTCACTGTTTTCTTTGCACAAGATCTGGTCAGATACTGCTGGTCTTTAAAGGCTGTTGTGTTCATCAACACAAGTGATAAGAATACATACAGACTTCAAAATTCAAACAGAGTTTGTTAGGTTTGGATGCGTTTCCCAAATCTTCATATGCTAAGTGACTACTTTAAAGTTTGGCTATTTTTTTCCCATAAAAATACATTTCAGCTGGGATGGAGTAGGCATGCTGACTGTGCTGCTAGAGAAATTGTTTCCTGCTGCATTTAATAGTATTTGTGCTGCATTATTTCCTCATGTATTATGTATCTAAGATATTAAATTGAATTTGGTCTTTAAAGCCTCTCGTTAAACGGCTCTAAACAGAAGGGTGGAAAATCCCACAGGTTTATGTGGCACAAAGCACAAAATAGATTTTGCTCCCATTCAGTAGCTTGATGGAAACATCTTCAGGAAAACTTTTTTTTTGTCCAAGTTTTAAGCGCAATGAATTTGGGCTTTAATCTCTGGGAGGACTCAGTTTTTCTGATTTTGGTTGTGCAGGATGAGATTTAAACCACTTTTTTTTTCACCCCCATATTGTTGTTTTGAGAGACTTGGAGCACACGCTGAACCGAAACGACTGCATTGCTGGTGAGATAAGGGCAAGTTTAACAAAGTCCAAGGTCTCAGAGTTTTTTTGTTTGGGATTTTTTTTTGCTTTTCTTTTTGGGATTTTTTTTTTGCCTTTTTTTGTTGTTTTTTTTTTGTTTGGCTTATTTGTCTTGTTGAGGTTTTTTTTGTTTGGGTTTTTTTGTTATTTGTTTTGCTGGTTTTGTTTGGGTTGTTTCGTTGGTTTTTTTTGTTAGGTTTTTTGGTATTTTCTGTGATTTTTTGTTTTGTAGGCTTTTTGTTTTGTTGGTTTTTTGTTTTGTTGGGTTTTTAATTTCTTTTTTTTTGTACTTTTGTCCTTTTTTTGTTTTTTTTTGTTTGTTTGTTTGGGGTTTGGGGTTGTCTTTTCTGTTTGATTTTGGTTTTTTTTCTTTGTTTGGGGTGTTTCGTTTTTTCTTTGGGTTTATTTTTTTTTTGCTCGTTTGTTTGTTTGGGTTTTTTTTTCCGTGTAGCTAAAACACCTAATTTTCACATCATGCCTTTCTCCAACGTGGCTAAACACCCTATCTCCATCTGAGAGTGCTCAGCCACACACTATCCTCTCCGAGCACCGCGGATCCAGCTCTCCGCAGCGTCCCGGCGTGATAGCATAGAGTAAAATGTTTGCA
>NW_008685568.1:0-1178 GCF_000695815.1 Acanthisitta chloris | reverse complement strand
GGGACAGGTGGGGTGGGCATGGGATGGGGGCAACTGGGAGCACTGGGGACAGGTGGGGTGGGCATGGGATGGGGGCAACTGGGATGGACATGGAGATGGGATAGAGGGAGCTGGGAGCACTGGGGGGAGATGGGACCGAGGGAGCTGGGAGCACTGGGTAGAACTGGGATGGACATGGAGATGGGAGAGGGAGCTGGGAGCACTGGGGAAAGCTGGGACAGGGAGCTGGGAGCACTGGGTGGAACTGGGATAGAGGGAACTGAGAGCACTGGGGGGAGGTGGGATAGAGGGAGCTGGGAGCACTGGGGGGAGCTGGGATGGGAGGACCCTGGATCTGGAGCTCAGGGATCTCCAATCCCTCCAGGAATCCCGGCTGGAAACCCCCCTGGAATCCCCTGGAGATTTCCCCCCAGCCTTCCCCTCCCCATCCCAGTTTCCCCAGTCTCACTCTCCCGTTCCCAGCAGGTGCCGCTGGTGGAGCTGCTGGTGGCTCACGGGGCTGACCTGGGCGCCAAGTCCCTGCTGGACGAGACGCCCTTGGGTGCGTTTTTTGGGAATTTTGGGGGAATCCGGGAGGGACTGGGAGCTGCAGTGCCCGGAATGACGTGGGATTCCTTTCCCAGACGTGTGTGCTGATGAGGAGGTTCGCTCCAAGCTGCTGGAGCTGAAGCACAAGCAAAGTGCCGTGCAGAAATCCCAGGAAAAACACAAATCCCTGCTCCAGCGCCGCACATCCAGCGCCGGCAGCCGCGGGTGAGCAGAATTCCCAGTCCTGGATTCCCAATCCCCAATTGCCAGTCCCCAATTCCCAATCCTGAATTCCCAATCCTGAATTCCCAACCCTGGATTCCCAATCCCAAATTCCCAATCCCAAATCCCCAATCCCGAATCCCAAATCCCAAATTCCCAGTCCCCAATTCCCAATCCCAGATCCCCAATCCCAAATCCCCAATCCCGAATCCCAAATCCCAAATTCCCAGTCCCCAATTCCCAATCCCAGATCCCCAATCCCAAATCCCCAATCCCCAGTCCCGAATTCCCAATCCCAAATCCCCAATTCCCAATCCCGAATCCCCAATCCCAAATCCCAAATTCCTGCTCCCGAATTCCCGCTCCCGTATTCCCAATCCCAAATCCCGAATTCCCGCTCTCGAATTCCCAATCCTGAATTCCCAATC
>NW_008685567.1:0-293 GCF_000695815.1 Acanthisitta chloris | reverse complement strand
GTGTGGTCAGTGTGGGGCCGTGCGGGTCAGTGCTGGTCAGTGTGGGTCAGTGTGGGTCCGTGCAGGTCAGTGCTGGCTCAGGGCGGGTCAGGGCGTGTCAGTGCAGGTCAGTGTGGATCAGTGCTGGTCTGTGTGGGTCAGGGCGGGTCAGTGCAGGTCAGTGTGGATCAGTGCTGGTCTGTGTGGGTCAGTGCTGCTCAGTGCGGGGTCAGTGCGGGATCAGTGTGGGTCAGTGCGTGTCGGTGCGGATCAGTGTGGGTCAGAGAGGGTCAGTGTGGGTCATTGCGGGTCAG
>NW_008685566.1:38725-43621 GCF_000695815.1 Acanthisitta chloris | reverse complement strand
TGCCGCCCGGACCCGCCCCCTGTGACACCTTCCGCACCACCCGCGCGCCAACCCCACCGGACACACCGCGGCCCTGCACAAACGTTCCGGGAGCCGCGCGTTCCGGAGCACGGGGAGAGATGGGGTGGGATGGGAATGGGATGGGATGGGATGGGATGGAATGGGAAAGGGGATGAGATGGGAATGGGGATGAGGATGGGATAGGGATGGGGATGAGATGGGAATGGGGATGGGATGGGAATGTGGATGAGGATGGGATAGGGATGAGGATAAGATCGGGGATGGGGATGTGGATGGGATGGGATGGAGATGAGGATGAGGATGGAATGGGAATGGGGATGGAATGAGAATGGGAATGGGGATGGGAATGGGATGGGATGAGGATAAGGATGGGGATGAGGATGTGGATGGGATGGGAATACGGAGTAGGATGGGGATGGGATGGGATGGGGATGGGGATAGGGATGGAGATGAGGATGGGGATGGGATGGGAATGGGATTGGATTGGAATGGGCATGAGGATGGGGATGGGATAGAGATGAGGATGGGGATGGGATGGGATAGGGATGAGGATGGGGATGGGAATGGGGATGAGGATGGGGATGGGATGGGATAGGGATGAGGATGAGGATGGGGATGGGATGGGATGGGGATGGGGATAGGGATGGAGATGAGGATGGGGATGGGATGGGAATGGGATTGGATTGGAATGGGCATGAGGATGGGGATGGGATAGAGATGAGGATGGGGATGGGATGGGATAGGGATGAGGATGGGGATGGGAATGGGGATGAGGATGGGGATGGGATGGGATAGGGATGAGGATGGGGATGGGATGGGATAGAGATGAGGATGGGGATGGGATGGAAATGGAGATGAGAAGTGGGATTGGATTGGATGGGAATGGGATGGGATGGGAATGGGGATGAGGATGGGGATGGGATGGAAATGGAGATGAGGATGGGGATGGGATTGGATGGGAATGGGGATGGGGATGGCATGGTGACGTGGATGTGGATGTGGATGAGGATGGGGATGAAGATGGGGATGAAATGGGAATGGCAATGGGGATGGGGATGGGGATTGGGATGGGAATGGGATGGGATGGAGAGTGTGGGGGGGACAGGTCTAGCCTTGGTGGAGGGTCTGGACCTGGTGTGGTGTGTGGATGGGGCTGTGCTCCCTATGTGGTGCTGAGGATTTGACCCCTGTATGGTGTGGGGATGTGGCTTGGACCCCTGCATGGTGTGAGGGTGTTGTCAGGCTGTGCCATGCTGCCCTGTGAGGAGCATCCCCATATGATGTGGGACTGGGATCAGGCCCCTGTATGGTGTGGGAATGGGGGTCAGGCTGTGCCTTGCATTATGTGGGGTCTTGCCAATTCTATGGTGTGGGACTGGGGATCTGTTTCCCATGGAATAGAGTCCCTGTGGAAGCTGAGGCTGTGGGGGAATCACAGAGACTGTCATTTGTGAGGGAACCACAGCTCTGTCTGTCTCTGGAACAGTGATATAGGTGAAACAAAGGTGTGGGATAAGTCATGGGAGTGTAGAAGTGGCAGGAGTTGAAAGAGTCATTTCCGTCCTGTTTCTTGCTGCAGGGCATCAAGACCTGGCATCAAACCTGTTCTTTAAAGCTCCTGGAATAAAGGGGAGTAAAAGGAAAAGTAGAAAGGAAAGAAGTGAGGGAAGAGCCTGTGGGATTTCCTTGCTGGGCTGCTCTTCCCTCCCATGAACCTTGTTTGAAGGAGCAGCCCTCAAGGAGAGTCTGAATCTGTATTATATGCAGCAGGGCCAGGTCAGTGGCTGAGCCTCAGGCATCAGCCACAAGTTCCCAAGCTGAGGGTTACTTTCTTGTCTTGCTATTCCCTTTCCCTTTTAATGAACACACAGACCCACTTGGTTTGTTCCCACAGCCTGAAACTTTGATCTGTTCAGCTGTTCTTTCTTTCTGTGCTGAGAAATCTCGTCCAGTTCTGCTGATGTTGGTGCATTAGCCCAGGCAGGACCAGGCCCTCCACTGTTACTCTTCACATACTCCTCTGGGATTTGTTTTTCCCTTAAAACTAAACCCCATAATTATCAAATATTGCCAGCTGACGCTTTTCCATCCAATTCAGTTTCCTGTGGAAGGCAGAGTCCTGTGTCTCTCTGTTCACCAGGATCTCCCACAAGTGAACTTTGGGGTCTGGCAGCTTTATTTGTGGTGATGACATCATGGCTTCATTTTCCCCATGACAACACATCTCAGGAAGATGCTGAGCACAGGAGCAGAACACGAGGAGATTTTCAATGGGAGCAGAGCAGGCAGCCAAAAGCAAGTCTGAAACATTAATTAGTTAATTACAGTGAAAATAAAGATGAATGTGGGAACTCCCAGAGGCTGATGGGCTCGTGCTTCTCAATTTAATGTTGTCTTGCAGACACACCTCCCATAAACAGATTTCATTGGGATTAACCCCATTTTAGAGATGGGAAAACAGAGGCACTGAGTACAGGACAACTGCCCATGGTCAGGGGGCAGATTCTTCCAAGTGTCTTGCTGATCCTCTTCCTCAGGCACAGAATTTCCTTGGGATTTTCAAGGCTCTGGAGCCTGTCAGTGAGGTGTGATTGTGCTGCTGCTGGTGGTAGTTTCTCTGTTGTGTCTTCTGCACATGAAGAAAGACTCTGGGGCAGGGGTGGGTTCCTGGAGATATGAGTTTCCTGTGGATTCCTCATTCCTCAGCCACTTTACAGTGTCCTTGATTTTGCTGAGGACTCTACTGTCTTATAATTAAATATTCATTCATTCAGACAGGAAATCAATATTCAGATGAATTCAAATCAATGCTTCATTCCCCTCTCCAGCTGCCCCATGTCATCACTTTTTATCATCACTAGCTACCAGCAGGGTGTTCATTTATTTCTTCAGATTGTTCCAGGCTGAGGAAAATGGCATTTCCATATAGAGCAGGACCTGGAGATCATGAGCAATGCTCACTGCTCTCTTATCTATCAGGTTTGGGTTAATGCTGTACTTTTCTGTTCTGAGCACTGTGCTTGCACACTCATCTGGGATGGAAGTGTGAGAGAGCTGGATAATGACCCAGGAAAGCCTGTCCTGTGCTTGGCCAGTCCCACAACCCACCTAGACTGGTCCCAGGCATGAACCAGGACTGGAAATACTCCTCTGTACTGCCTTAGTGGTTAGAGATGCTGCTGTTACCTGTCCCCAGGTGGGTAAGCCACAGGGTAAGAGATGGCACTTCTGGCCAGCTCAAATGCTATTTTTAGCTTGTCCCTTCCCCAGTTTTGTCTCATTTACGTCTATCCAATTCCTCAGCTGCTGCTCCCTGGGATGAGGTGGTCCTCATTGATGATGGGGTGTCCTAGGTCAAGCCAACCTGGAGAAGATGAGGAGGAACAAACACCAGCTGAAGGCTCCTGTGAGCTGTTTTGGGACATGGCATCACTTTTGAACATCACATTGATGCCTTTGGTGATGCAGCTTCACTTTCAGCACTAAATAGTAATTCCCCCTAAACCAACTCTGTGTCTGTTCTCCCCAAGTCTCACACCTGCCTCATCCTCCATGTCAGATCTTGCTTTATCTTCTAAATAAACACTCCACAGCTACCAGATTGGTTGGTTTGAATCCCAGGATTTCTCCTGACATATGTTATTTTCTTCCTAGAAGCCACAAACCATGGTAAACAAACATTTACAGGCACTGGGAATGTGGCACATGGGCTTCTCCGTGGCTGACTTATTTGTCTGGCAAGATCCATAAATTCTGGAGGCTCAGGGCTGAAGTCAGCCTCTGGGAGCTGGACTCAGGGAAAAAACCTTGGATAGGTTTTTGCTTGTGGAGTTTCTTGCCATTTTCCTAAAGTACATCCTTCTTGGGAAGCAAGATTAGGAATTCTGTATGTCTGATCATCCTGGTCCTACAGTGTGGATGTGTTATTGGAGAGCAGGGGGACAAGGAGGAGTTTTACCTCTCTGCATGCTCTGACCCAGGCTCCATGTCCAGCTCTGCTTTAGGTCAGTGCCTGAGTCTGTGCCCTTCCTGCTGCCTCAGTTTCCCCTCTCATCCACAAGTCATTTTTCCTGCATTTATGTATAACCTGGTTGGGACAGGGACTGTATCCCACCAAGGACATCCCTCTGCTACAGCATCACTCTCCTCTGCCCAAGGGGAGGGTCTCCTTTAGAGCCTCAAGGCTGGGACTGTGGTGAGGAGATTTGGGGTGTTCCTGGGGAGGAGAGGGTGGATGAGCTGAGATGGGAATGGGGACAACAGAGAGAGGGAGAAGAGATCTGACCTAGGACTGCAGAAGAGCCCAGTGGGGGGGGTGATGCATCCTGATTTTGGTGGGATTTAGGGTGCTTTCCCTCCTTTCAAAGAGGAAAGGGAGGACAGAAGTAAATGCAGTGAGTTCTCCCCCTCCCAGCAACTGCTGTGGACAATATCATCCCGGCAAGGCAAGTGGTGGGGATGGGGTAGGGGAATTGGCAGCCCCTTTTCTCCACCAGTCTTGCCCAGCTTGGGGACATCTCCTCCAGCAGAATGAGCTTTGCCCCTCGCCCCTCCTCTACAGCCCCCGGGGCGCAGGAGGGGAGCGAGGGGAGGGGAAGCCAGCAGGGTGCACGGGGGGATTGTCATGGTTACCTCCCCGGCAAAACAAATGGCTCCACTGGGTGATGGTGATGATGATGATGATGATGATGATGGTCACCCAAACAGCTCTGCACAGTGTGGCTCAGCGGTGGGGGGCGAGAAACCCACCCTGGGGAGCCAGACACCCTCTTGGGGAGCCAGACACCCTCCTGGAGAGACAGACACCCTCCCGGGGAGACAGACACCCTCCCAGGGAGACAGACACCCTGCCGGCTCTTGGCAGAGTCTCTCCAC
>NW_008685566.1:23994-38615 GCF_000695815.1 Acanthisitta chloris | reverse complement strand
GCAGCGCTCCCCCACCCCAAGCCCCGGCGCTCGCTCCTCTCCCTCTCTCCCTCCCTTTTCCTCTCTCCTCATCTCCCTCTCTCCCTGTCTTCCAGAGACAAAAGCGCCTCGCAGCCGTGCCTGTCGCCTTCGGGATTCCTCCTGCCCCTCCTGCCCCCCCAGCCCAGCCGCAAGAGTGGGTGAAGTTGCTCCAATCCCCCCATCCCTTTCCTCCTCCTCCTCCTTCTCCTCTCTCCCAGGAAAGGTAAGAAAAGCAGTGGCTACTCTGCAGTTGCTCCTGCACCTTTTTAGCTCCGCAGGGGTGGGTGTGAGGTGTGTGTGTGTGTCTGTATGTGTGTGTGTGTGTCACTTCCCAAGGCTGTGCACGATCCCAGCACAAAGCCGCTCACTGAAGAGATCCCTGTCATAATATTTCTGCAGGCACAAGCCCACACTTTGCAAGCTGCTGCTTCCCAGCCTTGCCTTTTCCCAGCTGGATGGTGAGTCCTGGAGCATCCCTCCCCTCCCCAAAATTGTACAGACATCAGTAGTGACTGGCTCCTTCTCCGTGCAGGCAGAGGACAGGGATTGCTGGGGGGTGGTGATCTTGGGGGTGATGGGCTCTTGCTCTCCTGGCAGCCAGGTGGGATAATCCAGCTGTGGACACACTGTTTGGGAAAGGAGGATTGACCTTGGCAGGGTGAGGAGGGGCTGATTGCTCTGGAAAGGGTCAAAACACCAAGACTTGGCTTGTGTCCACTGCATTGGCTGGAGCAGGGCAGGACAGGGGTGGATGGAGAAAGGCTGTGCTGTCCCTGGGGGCCCTATGTGTCTCCTTGGATCAGGATACATCCCAAGCATGGAGCTGGCTGCTTGGCAGGTTTAGCCCAGCCAAAGAGTGTCTGGGCTAACACCCCTCTCTGGCTCAGCCCAGAGCCCTTCCATACAGCTGTGAGCCCAGCAAGGCAGAGGTTAACTAACCCCTGTGTCAGAAATGTGTGATTGACAGCTCTAGAAACGGGCTTGGGACATGCATGCAGGTCCTTGAGACCCAGCTCTGGGGCAAGGCTGGTGGCCCAAGAGACCTGCCAGGGAAATGATTGACAGTCCCCAAAATCTGCCTTGCCCGGGCTGTCAATCATGTCTCAACATGGCACTGCATCACCCCAGGGAGGGAGACCAGTTGCTTTCACAGGGCCCTGGCAGGAGCACCCCAACCTTCCCCCAGTCTCCATATCCAAGGCCTCAGGGTGCCCTTGGGGACACCCCAAAGGGATGTGTGTGTCTGGCCAGCAATCTTTGCCACTGCTGTGGCAGTGGAGGGCCATGTTGTCACCTTTCAGGGGACCTGCAGTGGCTGTTTTGCTGGTTTCCCCATCAGACAAGTTACCTCCTGTTTGCAGTTTGAGGTGAGAGGAGGTTGGAGATGGGAGAACAGCTCTTGTAGCTTTTCCTGAAAGGTTCTCAGAGGTCTGCAATGGTGGATCCATGACTTTTCCAGACAGGAGAGTATTGTGTATGCTGTTTTGGACAACATTTACTTCCTAGAGATGTTTTGGGTGTTGATCCCAGTTCCCTAACCAGGTTTGAGCTTTGTGTTTTGGGGGAGAGCAGCTGGAGGGGTCCTGCATGCCTTAGGCATGGCCTGCAGCTGATGTGGGTCAGGTAGTTGAAGTCTGGGGTCCTCCAGCAGCATGCCCACATCTTGTCCCTGAGCTCTGCTGCCCCTGAAAACCAGGGAAAATTCCCAAGTGTGGCTCTGCTTGGGAGCCCTGAAAGTTTGGGAAGTGCAGAGCTACTCCTGTCTTGAGTTTGTGGACAGGGGGGAGTTTTCTTCCCCATGGTGGTTGCCCAGGGATGCTGATGGAGGGTTGTGGTGCAACAGGCACCTTGTCACCATCCATCCAGGTCTGTACATCTGTCTCCCTCCACAGGGCACGCCGGCTGTAGTCATGCTGACGAGCCACTGGATGTCAGTGTTGATTGATACAGATGAAGCAGGAGGAATATTTTACCCAGCTGCAGAAATCCAGGCATCCTCTGAGCAGTGGGGATGTGCCCCAGGTCTGGCTCAGACCTGGAGGTGACATCTCCAAGGGAACCCGGTTGGGGCTGGTAAGAGGTTACTGCAGGGCAGTGCAGCGATTCAGCAGCCCCAAAATGTGTTTTTGGCAATGTGTGTCACCAGGGCTGAGCTTCACATGGCTGTGTTTGTGACTTGGGGGGCTAAAGCAGCCAGGGCTGCCCCTGGACATCTGCCCTTCAGGCAGCAAGGCAGGTGGGGGTGCGTTGGATGTTATCCCTGTTGCTGGTTTGGCTCTTAGTGACTTCTTGTCACTGTGGGTGCCAGGGACCCTGTGGTGTGGCACCCCTGGGATCTCTGCCTGCTCCTGGGGGTTAGGTCCTGTGCAGAAGTCAGGCTGTGTGCTCACAGCTTGCTCTATGTTTCTACTCATAGTATGATAGTATGTTCAGGGGTTGGAATGGAGTTTAGAGATGATCCAGCCCCAACCCCCTGCCCTGGGCAGGGACACCTCCCACCAGAGCAGGTTGCTCAAGGCTTTAGCCAACCTGGCTGTGAACACTGCCAGGGCTGGAACACCCACATTGAATGCATCATTCAGTGTATGAAAATACACCTCAGAGGAGCATTATTCTGCCTCTGTCTTTACTCCATGTGCTCAGATAGACTTTTTGAGGGCACATCAGTGCTTAGAGGCACAGACAGACACCCAGGCAGCTCTGAGCAGTGCTCCAGGCATCACCCCCCTTTTTTCAGGCAGCTTTTCCAACTCAATCATTTCAAATCCAGCCCTAACCTCACCAGTGTGTTGGGACAGGTGCCTGCAGCCATGTGGAGGGGCTGGAGCCTGAGCACTCTGCTCATCATAGGGACCATCCACAGATCAGCACTGTCCCTGTCAGTCAGGCACAGGAATTGGCCAGGAGTGTTACCTGGAGTGGGGTGAGCACGTTCCCAGTATCACTCCCTCCCTCATGGCTAGGAAGAGCAGCAGATTATCATGGAAAGAGTTTAAAACGCAAGGAAAAAACCAAACAGAAATCCAGGAGCATCCCAGTGTGCCAGGTCTGGAGTGCAGCTGGCCTGGGGACAATGTCCCCACCTCTGAGCTGCTCCCCAGCCACTGGCATTGCAGGTGTGGGGTATTTGGGGGGGGATGCAGCCAGCTGGCTGAAGGTGTTTACCAATGGATTCCCTTTTTCCTGGGATGCCAGATGCAGCATGAGGGTCAGGAGGCATCTGGCCAGGTCTGTGGGGTGACCCCACACCTGCTGTGTGTTGCAGAGCACGTTTGGTGTCAGTGAGAGGACACACTGAGGTCTGGGTGGGTGCAGGAATACTCTGCTGCTGGGATACTGGTGGTAATTTTTGGGATGCAGAGTTCCTGCCAGCTGCTGTCTGAGGGCTCAGCACTGTGACCTGGATGGAGACTGAGCACAGGAGCATGAAAGGGAGGACAGGGAGCAGCCAGGGGGGATAGTGCTGGGCTCCTGGAGGGGCACAGGAGAGAGTTGCCAGCTTTCCCATTGCTCTCCCTCTCACCAGCCTTCCCGTTCTCCCTTTCCACGCTGCAGTCACTTGGTGGCGTTGGAGACACGATGTGTGTGGAGCAGCCCCATGGCTGTGCTGGCAGCATCCTTGTCCCAAGGGTTTTCACTGGGAGGAGCCATCTGAGCCCTCCCTGTCCTTGTGGGGCAGTTTTGTTTGGCTGGCAGAGCAGGCAGGGCTGGTGCTGAGCTCCTCTGCTCCATGCTGGAGCTGTAGGAGAGGTGTGACTCTCCTGGCTGGCTTTATACAGCACATGGCACAGGGCTCTGTGCCCACCAAGGCTCCCTTGGTGCTTGTGCTGGCCCAGGTGATGTAGAAATCCCCTGGCAAACTGGCTCCCATGGGAGTCTCTCATGGGTGAAGGAGAAGTGAAGGGCTTTGATCTCAAACATGGTTCTGCCCTTAGTCTCTGCAGCTAGGAGAGCTTCCAAGCTGGAGTCATACTCTCCTGGAGCCCAAATTCACCCCTCTGGCAGCCCCATAATGGATTCCTGTTGTGCCAGGCTGGTAAAGAGAATCTTCCCCTTGTTATTTCTTCCTTTCTTTCTTTCCTAAGGGAAAATAATGCCCCTTCCTTCCTCCCTTGCTTGGCATTTCATCATTTCCAGATATCCTGATGGCCTCTGCCACATCTCCAGTGCAGGACCTTCATTATCTCTGCCAGGTGAACTCTTCCCAGCTCTTGACTTTACAGACCCTGGTGGCATGGCTTGGAGCATCCCAGTGTGGGATTACCTGCCCTGGCTCAGACAGGACTCCTGTGCTGGAGCTGCCAAGCTGGACATGCTCCTACATTTCCTGACTGTGTGGGGCTGCATCCCCCAGGATACATTCCCTGTCCTCCCTGGGCAGCTCCTGGTGTGAGCAGCATTTGTGGTGGAAGGAGAGGAGGATTAAATCAGGATTGGCTGAGGTTATTGGCTGGGATTCAGGGGAGTGCCTTGGGATTACTGCCCTCCATCATCATTTTAGCTGCTGTTTCCTTTGCTTGTTTGCCCTGGCTGCTCTACCCCATACCAGTCAACTCTTCTTGCTCTGCCTTTTTCCTCTTTTAACACCATTTTCCTGCCCGAGTGCTCAGCAAGCTCATGGCCTTGATATCTGCTACTCACGTCTTCCATAGCATTTGCATATAAAGGTGGTTTTTAATAACGCAGGACTGCTAGGAAATGAGAAACTGATGTATTTCAGTGCTGCTGGCTCCTTCTGGGCCTTGTAAATCACTGCATAAAGCAGTGCAGAGCCAGCCAGGGAGAACTGCTGCCTAGCAACTTCTCCTGATGCCCCAGGGACTCGGGATGTGGCACTGAAAGCCACCTGAAAGGTCTCCTTTGAAACCCTCAGGCTTGGGGGAGAGGAGCTGGAACAGAGGGAAACCTGCTCGGGGAAAAGAGTTGGAATGTAATTGGCAGAAGGAGTCACTTTGCATCTGAATGTCTGGGCTGAGCACAGGAGGGATGAGTCAGCCTGTGCAGGAAGGATCTGGAGATACAGGGCAGCAGAGCCATGCCACCTCCCCAAAATGCAGTGAGGATGAGGATGGGCAAGGGCGTGGGAGAGCAGGAGGATGCCTCACTCTGCCTGCCTGCTCTTCCTTCCTGCAGGATAAAGGAAAACTCTCAGGATGGTAAAGAGAAAGTTGTCAGTTTGGAAGGTAATGGAAAGAGGGACAAAAAAAAGATGTTAACCCATTCTGCCTAGACTTCAGCAGTGTGGGAGGTGGTGAGATACATGAGTGTTGTCCTCTGAGGCTGCCTGTCCCCAGCCTGGCAGGTTTGATCTGAACCTCTTCCCTTGTGCTGTCAGGGATTTGGGGCAAGGGTTTGCCTTGCATCTTCCCACCAAGCTCTTGCTCCATCTCCACCAGGGTCTTGCTCCATCCCCATCTCCACCAGTGGAGCCATCAAGCCCAGGTCTTACCCTGTCCCAGGTTACTCACCCTTCTGTCCTCAGGGCTCCAAAACGAGGTGGAAGGAGCACAAAAACATTTTTGGCACTTGGAACTCCTCATTCATTCTCACCCTTCCCTCTCTCTCTAGCTCCCCACTATCACTGCCAGCCCCCCAGGAAGATGCCAGGGCTGGTTAACCGTGTCACCTGCTCCCCACTGCCCCTGACTGCATCGGAGGTGACATCCTGTGTCAGCGGCTATGCCTTTGGGATGACAGCCTTGCTCACCTACCACAACCCAGACCCCCAGGCTTTGGAAGGCAAGTTTCAAGGGATGAAGCTTGGGAAGGGAACTTTAGAGCCAGGGATGTCTCAGGGCTGAGTTTCTGTGCATGACTTAAACCTTGTGGGAAGAGTAACCAAGTGTATCATGGCCAACAGTACAGTTCTTTTTAGGTGTGAAAATTCCCAGGAGTGTGCAGGGAAGTGCCAAGAGGGTCCTGGTTGGTGGGTCCAGGGAAGTGCTTGGTGTTGCTAAAGTCTCTCCTGGCTGACAGGTCTGTTTGTGTACCCCTTGGATGAGTTCACCACTGTCGTGGGGTTCGAGGCGGCTGTGTCCCGGCGTGTTGTGACAGTGCAGATCAAAGACAAAGCCAAGATAGATGACACCTACTTCGACAGCTGCAGCCTCCCCCATGGAAGAGGTGAGGGAGTTGGGGGTGGTTTAATGAACATGGGGAAGATAAGGAGGGGAAGAGGAACAGGGAGGTGGCAGGGGGTGGCTGGCTGGCATATGCCATGGCATCGAGGGGGCTCCTTTTGAAAGGCTGAGAGGTTGTGGTGCTTGTGTTCCTGCCAAAAGTGTCAGTCTTACCCATTTTGGAAAGCACTGCTGCTTCTGGGAAGCTGAAGGAGTGATTCAGGGAGCTGAGGCTCTTTAGAGCAGTGCTGATGGTGGCAGTGAGGGCTGGTTTGGGCATTTGATTCAGGCTTGGGGAGGAGTATTTTCCACTGTTGTCACACCACATCTCCCTGGTGTGGTCCTCTCTCTATGCAGGAAGGATCATGATGGATGAAGACCTGGAGAGGATTGTGTTTGTGGCTAACCTGGGCATGATTCCTCCCCTGGAAAGCGTCTCCATCTTCATCAGCACCTCCTCTGAACTGCAGACACTGCCCAGTGGGGCTGTGAGGGTCCTTCTGCCAGCTGTGTGTGTCCCCAGGGTCCCCCAGCCCAGCCTGGAGAACTCCAGCAGCCTTTCCAGCCTCCAGCTCCGAATGTATGGAAAACCATGGGGTGGGACTGATCTGGGGGATGCAAGAGCCTGATGTCCCTGTGGGAGGCTGGAGAGCTGCTGCAGGCTTTACCTCCAGCAGACCTGCAGTTCCTGGGGGGATAGAGCATGTGCACAGTGTTTACTGGGGTTCCTCTCACTGGCAGGGACAAGCACCTCTGCGGATTGGGAAGCCCAGAGCAAGGGAGCAGGTTCTGCCTGGCTCAGGTGCTGCAGAGTGAGGCCACCAACCCTTCTGAGTATGAGTTCAGCTTCCACCTGGAGATCCGGGGGCCGTGCCTGCTGGCAGGTAGGAGCACCAGGGCTGTCCTGCTGCTCCAGGTTGGTTTATCATCTCCTCAAGGCAATGACCACACTCCTCCTCCTTCGCTGCCACCCAATATGCAGTCTGTTTTGGCTGGATAACTGTGCTGGGGTGGGTTTATCAGCACAGGGTTGATGTTATTGTGGGTTCCTGTCCTCTGCCACCTTGTCATCTCTTCTCCCTGGTCTTCCCCACCCTCAATCCCTGATGGCACCTTGGTTTCCCTGGACAGGGGTTGAGAGCCCTACGCATGAGATCCGAGCAGACGCCGATCCCTCAGCTCGCTCCGCCAAGAGCATCGTGATCACTTTGGCCAACAAACACACCTTTGACAGACCTGTGGAGATCCTGATCCATCCAAGTGGTAGGTGGGCTCTGTTTCCCTTCTGCTGGTCTTGCCCCTTCTTGGCATCCTCCTCTGTAGCAGGGGAGAGAGCTGGGGTAGTGCTGGATTTGCAAATGTGGTCATGGTTAGGCTTCCTAGGAGGTGATCCCAGACCCTCTCAAGGTTGTCCATGCTCCCCAAGCTCATGGATATTGCTCTGTTTTCCCAACCAAAGGTGCCTGCATCTCTATCAAACCCAAAGTTTAGCCAAGGCTCTTTTTCACCTGATTCTCTGCCTTTCCAGAGCCCCACATGCCTCACATCTTAATGGAAGAAGGTGACATGACACCTGCAGAGTACGAACGACACCTGAAGGGGAAGAATGATTTCATTAAAGGCACTAAGAAAGACCCCAGTGCTGAGAAAAAGGTGAGAAACAAAAGCTGCAGGTGTTAGCTGAGGCTTTCCGTGGGATTGGAGCTGAGTTACTAAATGATTCCTTGTTTTCAGTACCAGACATTACACGGTCCTGATAATCTCTGCAGCATCCTCCCTCAGAGAGGGGCTTGTGTGGAGAAAGAGGGGGAAATTCAGCAGTGCTGCTGATAAACTGAGTGTGGAAGGAGCTTTGAGATGGTTATTGTGTGTATAATTAGTGCTAGTCTAGCATAGCATAATTAGAGAGGTGCATTAAGGGTATTATAATTATTGCAATGACATGGAATAAAATATTCTTTTAATTGCTCGGTAAATGTTTACTGTTTCTGGATAGCTGTCAGAGAGAAAGAAGTGATTTTGCTTGGAATAATGAGCTGAACTGAAGACAAGGTAGGAGCAACTTCTCTTTGTTCTGCTGAGCAGCAAAGAGAAAAATATCTGTGCTGGGATTTATGCCTCATCTTCCAACAGTTCTGAAAGAATGAGTGACAGCACTTCAGCATGTTTGGGATCAGCAAAGAGCAGCAGACAGCTCAGAGCCCTCTGAATTTCCAAGGTGGGCGTCTTCACCTGAGGCACAGGTTGTGCTTGTATGACCACAGCCTGGGGCTGAGTGTGTCAGCTCCTGTTGTACACACACCAGAGCTCTGGTGTGTGCTCAGAGATGCTCATTTCCCCCTCAACTCCTTCTCCACGTGCCCAAGTCTGGGCCCTGCTTGGCAGACATCCCAGACCTGCTGCAGGGGTACTTCCCCATGCTGCTGTGATTTCTCCTTCCACCAGAGACATGTCAACCTTCCTCTCCTCCTCTTTGGCCTCTGCTGTCCCTCCCAGGGCCAGGACTGTGTCTCCTCTAATTGTGCTCTGCGTGCAGCAGGTGGAACGAGATGAACCTCCCACGCTCCGCCTCGGATGGCTCCCTAATTACTTCTGTCTTTAGCATGTCAAATTATCTAACAGGGGATCATTTCCCTGCAGGAAACCCACCTCTTTGCCCCAGGAGGACTGGGAAATGACTGCAAGGAGCAGAGGAACTGCCCTGACTATCTGGAGTAGATGATGGGTTGGGACTGCTGCTGCTCCGGGCAGGACACTGGGAACCTCTTGGCTTAAATTGGATTAGCCCAGAAATTTCAGCAGTAAATGATAATTAATTCTCCTCCCTCAGTTTGTTATGCAAAAGGCTTGGATGCTGTCAGCTGCAGGGTGGTGGGGATGGATGCACACTGGAGTCAACTCCTCTCAAGAAGATCTGATTAGTTGACTGTAATTGGATAACGGGTGAGGGGGAACGAACGGGAGGTGAGGAGATGTTTTCCTTTCTGGCTGATCTGTAGCAGCAGCTCTGAAGCTGTTTGCTGATGGTTTGCCTGTAAAATTGCCTCCAAAGTCAATGAGAACCCTCAAAATATGGTCTCATCTCAATCACACAGAGATTTTATGTCTTGGGACCCCAAAAGCATCCCAGGGAGTGCTGTGAGTTGGTCTGTAGCTATGATTCACTCCTTGGACAGATGCAGCAAGGATCCCTCTAGCCTGGAATGTGATCAACTGGGAATGATGTGAAATCAAATAATGTCATAGAACTGGAGGAAAATAGGGATGGAAAAAGTCCTTTGATTTCTCAGCAACTGATTAATTTATACTCCAAAGCATGAGAGGGGAAGGCAGGAGGATGAGCAAGAACTGGGGTGGCAGCGAGGTGCCTGTTCCTGTGAGTGGGACTCGTCTTCTCACAGGGTCAGAGAGGCAGCACTTGTGCACTGGAGCTGAAAGCAGAGCCTGTGTGTGTGTGTGGATCCACAGGGACTCTTGAGTTAGTGAGTTATGTAAAGTAAAGGTTGCTTGTTAGCTCGTGGATCGAGGAATATGACTCATGGCCGGAGAAACGAGCCTGGTTATTTGGGGTCTGGTTTAATCCCGGTGAAAGCAGTGAGAAAAGCAGCCAGAAAGAGGAGGAAAAAAAGGCAAACAAAGCCCCTGAGGACTGAAGTGCTGTTGTGGAACATGTTTTCACCCTCAGATCCAGGGATGAAAGGCCATGGCCAGGCTGATGTGAGGTCCCACCGCTCTCGAAAGCAGCTGAGACTGTGAACCCAAGACTGCTTGAAACACACATAAAAGCAGATTATAAACCATGGCAATAGGTTTTGACCAGTTTCATTTGATCCCATTTGTAATGAATACTTGAAATAGAAGGAGGGAAAATGCAGAGAGCCATTAGAGCTGTGTGCAGTGCAGACATAGATCATGCAGGTTCCTATGGAATGCTGTCTGGAGCGACTGGTTTGGCTTTGCAAAACCTCTCAATCCCTACAAAGAGAAGGGATAAAAGAAATGGGCAGAAAAAGCAGCAAAGCAAAGGTGGCAGGAATGAATCAGAGCAGCGAATGCAGCACACTGAGTGCTGTGTCTCTCACTTCATTAATGAGTGACCATGGAGAAAACCTCGGGTGTGCCTCAGTGGGATGCTAAGCTGTGCTAATAAGTCAGGTTTTTGGGAAGGAGCTAATGAAATGTTTGGAGAAGCAGTTTTGCAAGGTGCTGCTTAGGGCCAGGTCTTTTAATTTCTTCTCCAGGCTCTCGTCTGAATGTGCTGCTGCTCCATAGAATCATGGAATGGTTTGGGCTGGAAGAGACCTTAAAGCTCATCTAGTTCCACCCCTTGCCATGGGGACACCTTCCACTAGCCCAGGTTGCTCCAAGCCCCAGCCAACCTGGCCTTGAACAATTCCATGTATTGAATACTTCTGTGTGTGCCATGGGCCCTGATTTAGGCTTTCTGCCAGCTGTTGTCCCTCAGGAAAAGTGTGACTGTGGCTGGGAGGAGGCAGGAATTCTGCAGGTAACTCCGTGGGGAGTATGGACAGAACAACTTCAATGCACCCTGAGCCTTGGTGTGGTCACCTCTGAGGCCAGAACAAGGAGATTCTGGCCCACAAAATGCTACACTTATATTTTCAGGCACATCACTCTGCTCTGATTCCCCTCAAAGTGAAATGGGGCAGAAAACTCAACCTCAAGCTCCTTCCTTTGTTGCAGACAGAAACCATCAGGAAAGCACTGAAAAATCAACCTCTCGAGCTCTCTCTTTCCTTCTTGCAGATGGAGATCATCAGGAAGAGACTGCACAAGGACATCCCCCATCATCCTGTCATCATGCTCAACTTCTGCCCTGACCTGAGGACTGTCCAGCCAGGCCTTCGGAGAGCCCAGGGAGAGTTCATCTTCCTCGTGGACCGGAGCAGGAGCATGAGTGGTGTGAACATCAACCGTGTCAAGGTACCCAGCAGGAGGGGAGACACCTGTGTGCCAATGAGGGATGAATATTAGAGAGCAGTGGGGGTGCTGAGTGCTGATGAGTGTTCATTAGGAGGGGTTGGGGGGTAATTATACACTGTAGTTTTAGTCATCTCAACCGTGAGGCTTGTTAGGTACCTGCAGCGAAGATGACTCTCCCCCAGTCTCTCCTTCTTCCTATCAGCACATCAAATGCAAAGATGTTTTCATTTCCTCTCTTGCTGGCACGTTTTGTACATCCCTTCTCTGGTTCTTACTGTCTCCAGGAGGGTTTTGGGTGATTTCTGCCTAGGAAAGAAACCTCCAGGCAGCTCCAAGGGGAGCCACATGCTGACCATGAACTAGGAGACATTTTGCTGATGGGCACCTGTGTGCACCCCCAGAAGTTGTTTGAACACAAAGCATCCCTTTTCCATACACAAATGAACACCAGCAGCCTGGTGGAGGGTTATGGGAGGTGTGCTGAGACTTCTGGATTAAAAAGGAGCTGGAGAAAGTCACTGTCAACATATTTTGTGGGTCTGAGGTTCCCCTGTTAGATGTGACTTACCCTGAGTTAACCCAGGTGCATGCACTTGGCCTTGTTGAACGAGGTTCATGCAGACCCACTTCTTGAGCTTGTCCATCTTCTAGCACATCTCCTTTCCCATCTGTCTCTGGTTTCCATGGGAACTGCTGGAGGACAGCCACCTCCAGCAACAAGGATTGGAATGCGGGGGAGCCTGAGGATGGCTGCAGCAGGGCCCCTGGGATAGGCAGGCTCTTCCCAAAGGGGTCAGGATACCTTTGAGGTAGTGCCCCCTTCCCCCAGCACCTTTAGGAGTCTGGGAATCTCTGTCCCAGGCTGGATTTTTGCTTTCCAGCTCAGCCTCAGCATGACTGGCTTTGAGCACCACAGCCTCAGCAGCTTCTCAGCTGGTTGGTCCCATGGGGTTGGAGAACCTGCAGGGACAGACTTCTCTGAGAGGTCCTGAACTGGGACTCCCATTGCAGAAGGACTGTAAGAACAAGAAAAAGACTGTTCCCCTTCTGCAACAATATTTTGGGGGAGATATTGGAGGAGATACCTCAAGGGAGAAACCCACTGTCCCTCTTTTGAGTCTCCCATCCTTGTTTATCACTTGAAAACACGATGGACCTCACAGCAGGGGCTGTTCTTAGAGGGTTTAGGTGGGTTTGGCTTGATGGAGCCTTCTGCATCATCCTCAGCTTGCTACATGCATGGCATGACAGATCTTGGAGCTGTGCATCCACAGGGATGCAAACAGGGATGGGATGACCTGTGCTGAGCAGGAGGGGTGGAAAGTTTATGGATTTGAATTTCCTTCATCCAGTTCCTTTCCCATCCTGATGCAGCCAGGGAGAAGAGCCAGGCTGTGATGGTGCTCACATTGGGTTCGCTGGCAAAACTACACTAATAACTGGGAAATGACTTTTCTGGAAGCAAACATCCCTCCTTATTGAGTTGCTGTATAGATATTGAGTGCAACAGGATCAAGATCAATATTTATCATAAGAAGCAATAAACCTTTCTGCTTGCTGAAACAGCAAGCAGGCATGAGTTGCCCACTTTGGGAAGTGCTTGAAGAGAAATATTTGGAAATTCATATTTTTTCCCTTGTAATTAGTTCCAAGATGGGATGTCAGCACTGAGATCTGGAAGAGCCAGCATCCCAGGAGCCATCTGGGAGCAGTGGTATAAATATACCCTCGTAGGTTTGAGATAACAGCTTGGATTCAAGCACTCCAGAGCCTGTTAAAGGGCAGCCCTGTACCTTATTTCACTTGATTTTCAGTGCTGCAACTCTGCCTTGCTGCTGATTACTACAGGGGCTGCACTGACCTGCCATCACCTCCCTGTGACTAGTGCCAGGCCAGGGGTTCTCTGTGTGCCCACCCTCTGCAGCCACTCTTTTTGCCACTGTGTATGACACCGCAAAGAGGCTATTCTTGCTCTGATCTTCCTTGTTTGACCTTGGTGACTCCTCCTGGGACTGGCTCTAGGGTTTCTGCTGCCCTAGGCAGACTGGCAGGAGTCTGCCTCGATCAGCATTTAAATAGAGCTAAGCTGCTCCCGAGCACTTTGCTTTCCATTTTGCTTTAAATAAACATTTTGCTTTCCATTGGCCTCCTCTCCTGCCACATAAGTGCTCCCACAAGCTCAGGAGCTCCTTGAGCAGCTCTTGCCCAGTTGCTGCTCTCACAAACTCTAACCTGGAGGTGTCCAGAGCCATCACAAATGTCTATGACAATTGAAACTGCTCTTCCCTTATGTAAAGCCCAGGAATAGGCACGTTAGATAACCACCTCTGGTAAAGAAAATAGCTTTAAAACTGTCTCCCAGTTATTTTAATTGAAGCCAACTATGAATACAAGGGAATTGGGGATGGGGGAGGCTTTTCCTTTTGTGTAACTTGAAGCTGTTTGTTTATTTTCTGCAAGTTTAGGCATTGAGATGCATTGCGTGTCGCACTTCTCAATTTCACACTCTGCTTCTCACCCACTAGCTCTGTGCTGCAGCTCTGTGTTGCCAGCACAAATTGAATCCCTTAAAAACAAACACAGAAATTTGTTCAGCTCTTTGTTGGTTTGTTTTTGGTTTTTTGTTGGTTTTTTTTTCCCCCAAAGTCTCCCCATTTTCTTCACTTCTTTGGGTCCCAAATATCATTAAGAGACTTTGGAAAAAGCAGAGTGCTGTGCAGTGTTCCCTGTGCATGGGAAAGCAGCAGTTGGTTTCTTTGGCAGGTGGGAAGAAGGTGAGATGGCTTTGGGCAGAGCTTTTACTGGTGAAGCTGGGGCAGCCAGGGAGAGTCCCAGTATGCTGATGTCTGCTTGCTTTGCACCCCTCAGGATGCTTTGTTGGTCATTCTCAAGAGCCTGATGCCAGCATGTCTCTTCAACATCATTGGGTTTGGATCCACCTTCAAGACCCTCTTTCCTGCCAGTCAGGCATACTGTGAGGTGGGTGACCCCACATTTCACAGGATCATAGACTGCTTTGGGTTGGAAGAACCTTAAAGTTCACCTTCTTCCACCCCCTGTCATAGGCAGGGACACCTTCCACTAGCCCAGGTTGCTCCAAGCCACATCCAACCTGGCTGTGGACACTTCCAGGGATGAGGACTCTCTGGGCAACCTGTGTCAGTGCCTCACCACCTTTATAGTAAAGAATTTCTTCCTAATATCCAACATAAATCTGCCCTCCTTCAGCTTCAGGCCATTCCCCCTTGTCCTGTCCCTCCAGACCCTTATCCAAAGTCCTTCTTCAGCTCTCTTCAAACCCCTTTAGGGGCTTCTAAATTCTCCTGAGCTTTATCTTCTCCAGACAGAATGCCCCCAACTCCCTCATCCTGTGTCCATAAGAGACAGCTGCTCCTGGATGCATGGAGGGTGCTGACAATTCCCATTCTCCTTTGGGCAGGAGAGCCTGGCCATTGCCTGTGAGAGCATCAGGAGGATCCAGGCTGATATGGGGGGCACCAACATCTTATCCCCTTTGAAGTGGGTCATTCGTCAGCC
>NW_008685566.1:10436-23968 GCF_000695815.1 Acanthisitta chloris | reverse complement strand
GCTGACAGATGGGGCTATCAGCAACACAGGGAAGGTTCTGGAGCTGCTGAGGAACCACTCCTGCTCCACCAGGTACAGAGGGTAGCAGGGCCCACCCCTGCAAGGGCACAAAAACCCAGCCCGGGGTGGGATGTGCCTCTCCTTGAACACAGCTCCATCTCACAGACGTCCCCACTTCAGAGACAGAGGCAGGAGAGATTGC
Organism: Acanthisitta chloris; assembly: GCF_000695815.1. NCBI lineage: Eukaryota > Metazoa > Chordata > Aves > Passeriformes > Acanthisittidae > Acanthisitta > Acanthisitta chloris. The sequence continues at coordinate 23,766 of NW_008685566.1, read as the reverse complement.
TGCTATGAGCCATGGGAGAACCTCAAAGGGTTTGGAACGGATCCCAGAAGTTCAGATGCTTTTTAAACAATCAAAAGCAGGATAATTGAGCTGACAACTTCACAGCTCTCATCTGATGCTTCCTGCTAGGAGAGATTGACATGCCAATAATCTTCCTTGCCTTTTTTTTTTTTTTTTTAAAGCACATCTGGGGCTGGCCCCAGCTGCTTCCAGGATGGGGCTGTGCAGAATTGAATATGCTGAAAGGGAGCAATGTAAAAAGCAGCTAATTTGTGCATCAAGCTCCCAGCCTGGCTCCCCAGCCCTAATCACAGCCTGTTCTGGTTTCTCCTCTGCCTCTTTAAGGGGCACGAAACATAAGGAAAATGTAAGAAATCCTGATTCCTCTGCCATCCCTCAGACTTCAGGGCTTATCAGGGAAGCTGCTTTGTGGGTTTTTAACTACATGGAGGTCTAATTGCTTCCCAGCTGAATAGACCTTCGCTCCTACAGAGGCTAAATGCCACTGGAGTTAGAGTGTGGTCTCGGGTGACCCTGGAAGGCAAAGTCTTGTGTGTGGCCCATCTCAAAAGAAGATCAGAGCCTTATTTAAGAGGGGTGTGAGGCTGCCTAGGATTTGCAGCCGGCTGGGGATTAAAAACCTCGGAAAGAAAAGCTCCTGGTGCAGATGCATTTTGCTGCTGAAGGTGGTTTCTTCCTCAGCGATCCACTGCCCTGACTGAACATCATATCCAGCTCATCCCTATCCCTCCTAGCTCCCAGGCACTACCCTCCCTGCCTGGGCTCCAGCTCCACTTCCAGCCTTCAGCCCAAACCAAATCCTGATTCACTGAGCTAGGAGTCAGGGGAGCAGCCTCTCCTGGCTGGATCCTCCTTCCTTGAGAAAAAAAAGTTTGTTTAATTGTGAGCAGAGATAATTACTGGAGCTTTAGTGCTATTGACCACAGGCAGCAGGGAAAAGAGATGAACAGGCAGTAAAGCAGCTTGTTTGTATTTGCAGAGGAGGGGAGGGCTTGGGGTCCTGTTGGGAAGCCCCTGAGTGTTGCTGCTGAGGGTCAGTCCTTGGGGAAAGGGTTTGAGGTCTGCTGAGAGGAGGGGGCTGGAAGTTCATAGAATACCAGAATGGTTTGGGTTGGAAGGGATCTTAAAGCTTATCTCATTCCACTCCCTGCCATGGGCAGAGACACCTTCCACTAGCCCAAGTTGCTCCAAGCCCTATCCAACCTGGCCTGGAACACTCCCAGGGATGAGGCAGCCGCAGCTTCTCTGGGCAACCTGTGCCACTGCCTCAGCACCTTCACAGGGAAGAATTTCTTCCCAATATCCCTTCTTACCCTGCCCTCTGTGTGAAGCCATTGCTCCTTGTCCTGTTCCTCCAGGCCCTTGTCCAAAGTCCTTCTTCAGCTCTCTTGTAGCCAGTTTAGGTACTGAAAGGTTCCCAACCCTCCTGCCTCCACCTAAAAACAAGCTGCTTTATTTTTCCCTGGACGTAGCAATGGGATAAAGCCAAGGGAGAGGGTGAGCTGTGTGCGACTGGGGGATCCTGATGCTCCCTGTCCCTTCACAGGTGCTACAGCTTTGGCATTGGGCCAAATGCCTGCAGGAGACTGGTTCAGGGTCTGGCTGCTGTGTCCAGGGGCATCGCTGAGTTCCTGGCGGAGGGCGAGAGGCTGCAGCCCAAGGTACAGCCCAGGGACCACCCTGTAAGGCCCTAACCATGCTCTGGTTCAATGAAGGGGGAAGCCACAACTTTATTCCCCATCCTGGTGCTTCCTTCCCCACTCCCCCTCGGCAGCAGGTGGGTGAGAGGGAGGGGATGAAAGAGCATCTTCAGCTGCGGCTGTGGGAGGGAGTGGGAGGGTGTTTACCCTCCATGTGGGGCTGGGGAGATGTGATAGCCACCATACAGCAGCTCTGGCTTCAAAAGCAGCTGCTGCCTCAGACACCAGTGAGGGCAGAGGGACTGGCATCAAAGCAGCCAATTAGTTTTGAAGTCAGGCTCAGCCCTGGCATTGCTCAGGCGAGAAGGACCCAGGGTTGGAGGGAGAGGAATATGCTGTGATAGCTCTGCCTATTAAGCTGACTTTAAAGCCTCTTCATTTCCACTCTCCTCATGAAGACTGAGTAAACCTCTGTGCCTCAAATTCGGTGTAGGGATGGCTCTGTCCCCTGGTGAAAGCACAGTGCTCAGCCTGTCACCCACTGCATGACTAAACCCACAGAGAATTGGGTCTTTAGCTTTAAAATATCTCTAACAACCCAGCTCCTACGTTCTTGATCTGAAAAGGAGGAGTTCAGCAAGCTCTTCCCCCCCACCACCTCTGCAGGAACTTGTAGCACACAAAACCCTCTCTAAGACAGAACAGCATCAACATTTCTGATGTAAATTAAAAGCAAAGACAGTGAAGAGAGAGGGTTTTTATTGAGCTATTAATAAGGACTTTGCAGGCTGTGCAGCTCGGTGCCTTCAGCAGTCTGAGGCATCAATTAATGGCCTTCTAAAACACAGCCTGGTGTGTCTTCCTGAGCCTGTGCAAAAGCAGGGAACAATAGGCAATGTTTGAGCTGTTCTGCCTCTAAATACAGTGTTCATTTCCCCTGGTGTGCAGGGAAGCTTGTGTAGATGGCTCCCTGGGAGGTTTGTCCACGAGGCATTCATGGATATTGGTCTTCTCCACGTGTGTAATTGGCAGAGCATTGCTGATCTCCAGCAGTGGCTTGTGCCAACGAGGAGCTGTTCCAAAATTATCAGTGCTCTCAGTCTGTGTGTGACTGTCAGGGCACAGGACAGGGCTGGGACTTGGAAAAGTGAAGGTCAACAGCTTTTCCTGGGTGTTGTGGGGAGCAGGGGATGCTGCCTCACACTAGAGCAAGACATCTCTGACCACAAACTCCACCTTGCTGACCTGGCAGCATGTGCTGTGAGATCAACCCTTTGCTCCATCAATATCCTCTCTGTTGCCCTTGGGAAAGAATCATGGAATCATAGAAAGGACAACACCTCTAAGATCACTGAGTTCAACCTTTAAACCAGATCTGCCAAACATAACCATGCCAAGGAGATGGGGGCACTGGGGTGGGTGCCAGAGCAGACTAAGAGGGAGCAAGCTGTCGGGAGTGGGTAGGAATCAGCTGATGGATTGGTTCAGGGAAATCTTCCCCTCCTCTGCAGCACACAGCACATGCCCCATGGCATACACAACATCCAGTTGCTGTCTAAGCTCTCCCCTCTGCTCTCTGCTGCAGATGATCAGGTCGCTGAAGAAGGCGATGGCACCAGTCCTGAGTGATGTGTCTGTGGAGTGGGTCTTTCCTGAGAGCACTGAGGTCTTGGTGTCCCCTGTCAGCACCAGCTGCCTCTTCCCTGGTGACTGCCTGGTTGGCTATGGTGTCATCTGTGACACCTCCCTGTACCTCTCCAACCCCAGATCTGTGAGTCCAGAGGCTGTCCTGGGAGTGGGAAGTGTTGGGGTTTGTGTACACGAGTCTCAGCTCTTTGTGCATGGCCAGGAGGTATCTCCTGCTTCCTGACTGTGTCCTCAAGGGAGATGGTGGGTGGGACTTGGGGAGAAATAGTGGGTAAGAGTGGTGGAGCACACAGTGGCTCCTCTCGGCCGGTGGATGGATATGGTGGTGGGACCTGTTCCTCTCTCTGCTTTCCCCCAGGACAAGAGGCGACGTTACAGCATGATGCGTTCCCAGGAGTCAGGCAGCTCTGTTTTCTTTCACTCCCAGGAGGAGGGAGCAGGCATGGAGAGCTGGAATCACTCCAGAGACTCGGAGGGCTCCTGCCCCACCGAGCGCTCCCCGGATCACCTGGGTGTGGGCAGAGATCTCGGGGGAGAGTCGGACACGGACACTGGTCAGAGTTTCCTCTGTACATGTGTGGGTGTGATGCCTCTGGCTCTCTAATCAAGCTCCTGTCACTGCTCCCCCAGTTTCCTTGCCTGACAAATGAGTGTCTTCAGCTGCACTGAGCCGGAGGAGTTTGCAGGAGGGATGACAGATCTCCTGAGGCTTGAGCAAGTCTGTTTGGTTTGGATGTTTTATCCAAACCTGTCAGGAAATCAAGGGAAGCCCTGGCGAGCTGACTTCCCTGGAGATTTTCAAAGCAGCTTCAGTTTTGACCACATAATTATTTACAAGCTTCCCAAGCAGTGTGTGGAGAAGGAGCAGAGTGAGCAAATTGGTAGCTCTGCTAGACCTTCCCTGCACCTGAAAATCAGCTTCCCAGTGAGGAGAGACAGGGAATGGATCCTAAGCCTGTCCCCAGGGTGTCACCCCTCCCCACCAGGGTTTGGCTGGGTGTTTGTGTCAGCAACATGTGGCACAAAGCAGCTGGTTGCACCCCAGAGCTGGAGAAACCACTGTTACTCATGGGATGTTCTTCCCTTATATTTTGAGAGGAGTTGTGCTGTGCATCCCCTCAAACTTGTCAAAAGCAATGAGAAATCGTGTCTTTCCGAGGCAAATTTTCCTCTTGCTCTGACAGGAGAGTGTCTGCACTAATTAAATTTCATTAGTAAACCCTTTGTCTTCTCCAGGGAGGTTTGGGGAAAGGCAGTCAGGCTTTTTTTGGCTGAAAACTGCTTAGACAAAACCTCCCCAACCTGCTCTCCTGACATCCCCAGTAATTTTGAGTGTTCTTATTTCCTTTTGTGCTTTCATTTCTTTGCTTAAAACTGAACGTGGCCCCCTGAGCCCTGGGAGGACTCTGGGGTGGGCTAGCCAAGGTGGGGGTGGTGCTGGCTGATCCCACTCTGGAATGGAGCTGATTCTCTCTCCCAACATTCAGGAATGGATGTGAAGGCTTCCTCCAGGAGACGAGCATACAGCACCACCCAAATCGCTGACCACGAGCCTTGCAGGAAGGTGCCCACAGCCAGTGATCCCAGCACTGCCCTGGGGAAAAATCCCCTTCGGAAAACTCACCTGCAGGACCTGCAGCAGGTCAGCCCTGAGCCCTGGCAGGTGGATTTCCAGGTATGTGTGTCCCAAAGAGGCTTTGACAGCAAGAGCAGCAGGAAGATATCAGATGGATAAGAGCCAGGGAAAGGGCCTGGCTTACACTAGTCCTAGGATTTAGATACAGATAGAGATAGAGATAATATAGTTCTGCAGCACATCACATGTAGGAAACAAGCGAAGCAGGGAGCAGAGTGCCATCCTGATATCCCACAGCAGTCCCTCCCCACAGGAGCCCAACTTTTCTCTGCTAAATTCCTCTCCCCTTCCCCTGTGTGGTCTGTGCTTCACCTTGCTGCTCCTCTTATCCTTCTTATCTCCCTACAATTTGGGATTCAGACTCTCCTCAAAGTCTGTGCCTTGCAGGGTATAGGAATTCAGTGTCAGATTCCCAGCTGGATCCACAGCCTTATGCAGCAGCAGGATGAGATGTGAACCTGTGTGATGATACAGGACTATGTGCCCTGCCCACAGCAGGTGGAATTTGGGAAGACTTTTCAGCTGATCTATGGGAATGATAGGGATGGTTTTCTTCCATCCTTGGCATTGCCAGGATGCTCTGCTCTGCAATCAGCATCTGCAGGGCTGGGAGGACCAGCAGCACTTGTTCCCATGGAAACTCAGAGCTGGATGTTGGGGGCTTTTGTTTCCCTTCTCCTGCTGGTTAGAGATCTTTGGGTGAAGGGTGGAAGGTGAGATGAGGGGCAAAGGGGAAGCAGAGCTGGTGCTCCACAGGGAGGGATGAGACCTCTGCCCTCCACCTGCAGCAGTGAGCAGCAGCAAGGGTGAGCAGTGGGAGGTTTTATGGGCACTAGTGACCTTCCCTGCCCACAGAGCATCCTCCTGCCCATAGGATGCTCGGGGTGAGGGCAGGGATGGAAACAACTCCCTTCTGGAGGGCAGGAAATGGTTAACAGCATGCATCCTGCTCTTAATGAAATGCAGCCTGGTTTTGCTACCCCTCCTGCTGCCAGGGCTCTCAGCAGCTCTCCCAGCTCCCAATCCTGCTGCCAGGGCTTGACATTTTCAGGGGTGTGAAGGCAAGCCCTCAGCTCCTCTCCACACACTCCGTGCTGGGAAGGAAAGGTCAGCACTTGCAATGAGCAGCTTAAATCCCCAGCTCCATTCCCAGCTGACTTCTTCCAGCTGGGAGAAGAGCTCAGGCAGGAGAAGGAGCAGGTTTTGAATGGAAAGGGTTTGGCAGGACCTCCTGTGAGTGTCTTGCTTTTAAATATCTCAATATTATCTTGGTAAGTGGCTCCTGGAGCTGCCTCCAAGGTTTGCTGGTTATCTCATAGAGCACCAGAAATTAGGTGGTGATGGAGACCATGTTCTTGCCTGTCATCCAGAGAAAGCATCTCAGCATCCCCATCCAGCATGGGGATCCACCACTTCTACCACTTCTATCCCTTGCTGGTGGTGTGCTAGGAAGATGGAGAGTCTGTCAGTTTTTTGGGGACCTTCCACAGCCCTGGGGATAGGGATGAAACAGAGCTCACAGAGGGGAACATCAGTGTGGAATGTGACACCAGAGGTGCTGGAGTGGGGGCTTCATGTCTTCTGAAAGTGGAGAAACAGTCTCATTAAAAAAAAAAAGATAAAAATTACCTTCTCCCATCCCCTGCTCCTCTCTCCTTTCGTTACTAAGCAACTGGTCCTTGATCTTTCTGTCTCTCTTCTTTCCTTTGGTTCCCAAGTGAAGTCATTAAAATGTCTGGAGGAATTAAGCTCATATTTTACCTTCTGCATGTCTGGGGAAGGAGCCCCTGGGGCCAGGGTCCCTTGGGGACATCCTGGAGATCTGATGGAGGGCTCTGTCTGGGCATGGATCCCAGCAGGGATAGGCAGAGAGGGAAGGACCTGTGTGTGTGCAGGATTGCAGGTTGGGCAGGGAGCAGATGGGATCAGAAGGGACAGAGCAGGTCCATGCAGGGAGCAGACAGGATCAAAGGGGACAGACACATCCATGCCAGGGAGCAGATAGGATCAGAGGGGACAGAGCAGGTCTCTGCCATCAGCTGCAGCTGGATCCAGCCCTCCTAACTCTTGCTCTGCTCAGCCCTTCTCAGCCAGTGCCACCAGGATCCGTGGCACAGGCGCCCGGCGCCCATCCCTGCTCCACCACAGCTGTGTGTCCTTCTGCCACAACACCGACCCCCCACCACTACCAGATGGGCTGCAGCAAGCTCTGGGAAGGGGCTTGGGAGCACTGGATGCCAGAACAAACCTGTGGTCCTCGTCGGACAGCCGGAGCCCTGCGGATCTGGGTAACTGGGAGAGGGGCATGGCAGCATCACCTGTCTGTGAGGGGTTTGGTGGTGCTGCATCCTGCTCTGTGCCACCATGTGAAAATCAGGAAGGATTAATTATAGTTTCTTGGTGGCAGTGGGGAATTCAGCTCCCAGAGATGTGATTAATGATCTGCCTCTCCCCTCTCTGCAGAGTCTGCCCAACATCCATCCCTCACGTTTGAGGTGGACACCTCCTCCGACTGGGAGCCGCAGGATTTAGATATCAGCACTGCCTGTGGCTCCCCACGCTCCCCCAGGACCCTCTGCAAGGCAGTGGTGAAAGGCCTGAGGAACAATGAGCCTGTGCAGTGGGAAGTTGCCTTTGATATCTGCCATCTCTTCCGGGAGCGGGAGATCCAGGAGGATGGTGACACAGACCTGTGGAGTGAGACCTTCCACCACCTGGCAGCCAAGTCAGTCATCAGGGACTTTGAGCAGCTTGCTGAGAAGGAGTGTGAAATTGAGCATGGTAATGCACTGCTGGCTGCAGGCAGACCCTGCCTGGCCTTGGGGAGCTTTTCCAGCAGCCTCAGCAACCTCTGGAATTAAAACAATAGCTGGCAGTGGTGAAATATTAGGGAATATCTCACCTAGTTCCTAAATGACAGCCCCTTCCAGCTGCCTTGTGCTTTCCCCCTGCTTCTACAGCATCTCTGCATGTTAACATGACCAAGATTCTGGTCCTTCCTGCTCCTCAGGAGCAGCAGTTGGACTCAATCCTTGTGGGTCCCTTCTGACTCAGTATATTCCATGGTTCCTCTGCTTCATGCATCAGGTAACATGGTTATTTTTAAGGAGTTAGTCACCTGGAGCTAGGAGATGGCATCAAACTCAGAGGATCCAATAGCAGCCACACATCACTGCTCTGGGCTGCACAGGTCCCTGGGTCTTGTCAAACTTCTCCAGGAAGTGCATCTGGGCATGGAGAGTAAGAGCAGAAGAAGCAGTAGGGAGACTTTAGAGGGATACAGGGATAACAGTCCCTGCTGGGCATGGATCCCTGAGCATGGAAGTTGGTCTGGGAGCTGGGTCTGAGGGGGGGATGGAGCCTGACCCTGGTGTCCTCCCGTGGCAGGGTCTGGGCGGCGGTACCAGCTCAACGCTGTCCACACCAGCAAGGCCTGCAATGTCATCAGCAAGTACACAGCATTTGTGCCAGTGGACCTGAGCTCCAATTCCTACCTGCCCACCCTTGTGCACTACACCCACACAGGTAATTTGGGGCTGCTGGAGGGGTGAAACATTGTCCTGGGAAGGAAGGAGCCTCATGCAGAGTGTGAATCCATGACTCATTTTGGCACCAGACCTACCTACCCAAAGCCATGGGTGAGATCTTGATGGCAAGAACCTCTTCCCATGGCCAGGGAAAAGGTTTGCTTTTAGGTCTGGATGCCTAGAGATGCTCATAGAATCACAGAATTATTTGAGTTGGAAGGACCTTAGAGCCCATTCAGTTCCAACCTCCTATTATGGGTAGGGACACCTTCCACTGGCCCAGGTTGCTCCAAGCCCCAAACAACCTGGCCTGGAACACTTCCAGGGATGGAGCAGCCACAGCTGTGCCAGTGCCTCAGCATCTTCACAGGAAACAATTCCTGCATAATATCTACTCCTAACCTACTCTCTTTCAGTTTGAATCCTTTCCTCCTTGTCCTGTCACTACAGTTCCTGACCAAACTCACTCTGTGTGTTTTGTTACTACTGTGTGTGACAGTTCCTCTCTAACACTGGTCTTTCCCTTCTCTCATGCCAAGGAGCAGCAGCCAAGCAAGGCAACCAGAGGAGCCTGAGCCTGGGAAACAGAAGGCATCGTGGCTTATCCCCTGGCCGTGCCCAGACAGCTTCTGGCCAGAATGGAGACAACGGATTTTACAGAACGAGTAAGATTCCCTGGAGTTTTCTCTCCTTCCTGGTGTTACAGGTCTCAGTGGTTTGGGACATCTTCTCTGGTCTTTTTTCAATTCTGCCTTCCTGTTTGGATAGAGTGCTCAGCAGACACGTGTCTGGCTGGAGCTCATCTCCTTAAATGGGGAAGAATCTTCAGTTTACCCTGCACCCCCCAGATCGCAGGTTGTGGCTGCTGACAATGCTTGGAAGTTAATTGGCAGCCGTAACGAGGATCACACGAGGGATGAAAAGGGTGTCATTAGAGACAGGGGGATGTGAGGCACTCGCTTGTCACCAAATCCTCCACTAATGAAGACGAGTTGGATTGGACCTTGTCTGGCACTGTCAGAGCTGCAGCTGAATTAACATCGCCCTGATCAGGCTCATTAACCCAATCATGCCCTGGGGAGGGAGAGAGGCTGTGCCGCAGCCGGCGCAGAGGCACAACACTGATTCCAGCTGGGTGACAATTCCAGCATTGCTGATGTGGTTCCTCTGTTGCAGATGCTGAGGAGAGCAGCCTCTCCCCCTCCAGCTCCCCTTCCTCCTCTGGCTGGGAGCGCTGTCGTCTGCCTGAAGGTAGGGAAGGAGCTGGAGGCACTTGCCAAGGTGCATTGAGTCTGTGGTTTGGGCTCTACACCAAATACTTCTGCTGAGTTTTGGGGGTCTTTTTATAAAGCTTTATGACCTAAAATTAGGCTTGTGAGCACAAGACCTGACTAATTCTGGGGTGCAAAGGACAGAGCCTGGTGGAGCTGTTGGTATAGATCTCCCCCAGGTTAATTTTAAGAGGTGGGGGGGGTTTATTATCCATGTAAGAAAAATTAGACGAGGGGTAAGATTTTGCCAGACAGTCAGCAGCTGAATGAGCCACCTTGTGCCCCAGCACCTCTTTACTCTCCTGTAGCATCTTGTTTTACCACCAGCTCTGTGTTTCTTACCAGGGCCCTTCCAGAGCCTTTCTGCTTCCTCTGCACAAGCCCAAAAATCCATCGAGAGGCTCTTTGCTGCCAGGTATGGGCCAGCTCAACCTTCCTCTGACCTTAGCAGATGCTTTACACCTCTCTGGGTCTGATGCAAACACAAGCAATGGGGAGAGGAGGGACTCCCAGGGATAGCAGCTGGAGCTGGGACCAAGCATGATACCAGTGTCTGGGGACCAGGGATGGTTTTTGGAGGGGAGGGTGGGCATCAGGAGAGGCATGGAGGTCACAGCCAGCTTTTCATCCTCTTGCAGGCCCAGCCTCAATAAAACCAGGCTGCTGGTTCGAGCTGCCAAAGGCTTCATGAGTAAATCTCCAAGCAGAGGGAGCGAAGTCAGCTCTGAGAGTGATAATGAGAGTATGGACTACCTTCCCCTGGTGAGCAGCTCCCTCTGGGGTCTTGTTGGGGTTGTGTGGTCACTGCATGGGAGAAGAAGGAGGATCCTCCACAGATCTTTCCTCTTTCTGTCTCTGGCAACCATGTCCAACGGTCTGCTCAGAGATGGAGAGCTGTTCCATCCATCCATCCATCCATCCATCCATCCATCCATCCATCCATCCCTTTTTCCTGAACTTCCCACAAGTTTTTGGTGTCTCAGAGCTTCCCTTTGTGCCCACCATCCCCTGCAGGCATCCCTGCAGCTGGCCTGTGGTGCCTTTCTCATGAACTCAGCCTTCTGCGATGCCATCAACATCCCCATGGAGAAGCTGAAGTGGACATCACCCTTTGCCTGCCACCGCCAGGCTCTCAGCCCCTCCAGCTCCTACAGCACCAAGAAGACCAGTCCCTCTGTGGAGCACAAAACTCTCAGCTCCAGCCAGCAGCTCCTGGTCCCCAATGGACATGGGAAGAGTCCCACCAGCAGAGCAGTGCTGAAAGGACCTGACAGCCACACGGAGGACACCATCCGCCTTCGGCACTTCTCGGGCAGCGCAGTGGAGAGTATCTCCAGAGCCCTGAAAGCTGAAAAGGAACTGTCCCCCCCTGCCATCACCATCCGCCGCTTCTCCTCCCCGGAGAGCACTCTGGCCACGGCTGGGTGGGAAGCTGACAGCACCTGGGGCTCGGAGATGGACAGCTCCCAGGTCCAGGCATTGCTTTTGGACGTGGAGCTGCAGCTGCAGACGGAGCCTGAGGGGATGCTGTGGGCCACAGCAGTGGCCCTGGCCTGGTTGGAGCACAGCTCAGCTTCCTACTTCATCGAGTGGGAGCTGGTGGCTGCCAAGGCCAGCCTGTGGCTGAGCCAGCAGCACTTCCCAGAGGGATCCAGCCTGGCCGTGGTGAAAGCTGCAGCCCAGCAGCTCTTTGTGCTGCTCCGTCACTGGGATGAAAACCTGGAGTTCAACCTGCTGTGCTACAACCCAAACAGTGTGTAGAGAGGATGAGGAGGGAGGCTTGGGCAGATTACTGAGGGTGCAGGAGCAGGGATCAGTCCTCAAGGAAAGGCCTCCAAAGAGCTTAGCTCTTCTGCCACAGGGACGTGTGTGTTTATTAGAGCAAACCCTGCAAACGGAGCAGCCCAGGCAAAATCCTGCACTCAGCAGTCAGAATTTTGCCCTGGGAGGGAACCTCCAGCTGCTTGCAGTAGGATGCTATTTATTTTCAACTGGAGCAGCACTTCCAGCTACAGCAGTTCCCTCTGATCCTTTTTACTTCTAGTTCCTAGCCCTGTTCCCAGAGCAGATCTCACTGTCTGCTCAGCTTGCCCTGTCTTTCCTTGGCTACCTCTTCCTAGCCCCAAATTGCTGCCAAGCCCCTGCTGCAGCCCCCCAGCCCTGATTCCCTGTTCTCCTGAGGCTCCTGCAATCTCAGATGGATTTTGGAAAAGGTGAATGTCTGACAACATGCTCATCTCATGGAGCAAAGGGAATCCAGGCTGGGAATGACCATCTGAGAGCAACTCTGCTGCCACTTTCCTTGGCTACCTCTTCCTAGCCCCAAATTGCTGCCAAGCCCCTGCTGCAGCCCCCCAGCCCTGATTCCCTGTTCTCCTGAGGCTCCTGCAATCTCAGATGGATTTTGGAAAAGGTGAATGTCTGACAACATGCTCATCTCATGGAGCAAAGGGAATCCAGGCTGGGAATGACCATCTGAGAGCAACTCTGCTGCCACAGCCAGGAGGGCCAGGAGGAATGGAGCCAGGAGGATGGAGCCAGGAGGATGGAGCCCAGCCACACACCAACAAGCTAGGCCAGTCGGAGGCTGGGACCAAACCCCATCATATCCACATGGTGCTGGGCTCCCTCAGCCCCTCTGGGATCCCAGAGGGAGTTTGTGAGACCCCTTGCAGCCAACACGTGCCTTTGGAGCTTCACAGGCAGAGCGAGGGAGCCTGGGATTGAAGGATCAAGTGCCTACAGAGGGAATTGCATCCTTTGCCTCTGGCATGGCTGCGATGCCCACGGAGCCCATCCCAAACCCACTGCCTTTTGCTCCCTCCCTTGGCATGTAGCAGCCCTGCTGTGTCCCAGCAGGCTTCTGTCTTGTGTCTGTGTGTCTGGGGGGCAGAGGGGAGGGAAAACAGTGCTGGGGACTAAGAGCATCCCTCTGGTCTCTGCTCTCAGTGTCACCCCTCTGGAGTCCCCAGGACCATGGGCACCTCTCTGGTCTGTGCTCTGGTGTCACCTCTCTGGAGTCCCCAGGAGCATCTCTCTGGTCTCTGCTCTCAGTGTCACTTCTCCAGGGTCTCCAGGAGGATCCCTCCAGTCTCTGCTCTGGTGTCACTTGTCCAGGGTCCCCAGGAGCATCCCTCTGGTCTCTGCTCTCAGTGTCACCTCTCCAGGGTCTCCAGGAGGATCCCTCCAGTCTCTGCTCTGGTGTCACCTCTCCAATGTCCCCAGTGTGGCAATGCTCAGTGGCACTGTAGATTTGTCATCCAGGTGCCTCAGTGCATTTGTGTTCTCTGTTGCAGAAGTGTTGTTGTCCCAGTAAATCACATCCTGCTTGAATTCCTGGTGCAAGTCCTTTGTTTTGGGGTGGGGTTTTGGTGAGTTTCCCCAGGGACACCCCAGCTGGCTGAAGCATTTTGTGGCTGTCCCAAAAAACCCCATTCTAATTTAGTGCTTGAGTTGACATCTGGGTTTCAGAGGGGATAAGGAACATTCAGGGTTTGGGGAGCTGAGTTTTGCAACCCTCAAACTGCACAGTGCTCTGTAAACTGATGGATCTAAGGTTTTAGAAACCAGGGGAAGTTTGATTTAATT
>NW_008685566.1:9716-10374 GCF_000695815.1 Acanthisitta chloris | reverse complement strand
TTGAGCAACTCGCCCTGTCACCTGGGCCAGCGTGAGGATGCTGAAATCTTGCCTTCATCCCCCACCTTCCTAATTAGTGTTGTTATTACAAGTATTAATGAAGCAGCCATCATGTTTTCCAGCCCAAAGCAAGAGGCAGGAGCTATATCATCCCTTATTTTCCTCTTGGCAAACAAGGACCCACCCTGATGCCCTCCTGCTTTTGGTGACCTCTGTATCTATATAGGTATCAAAAAAAAAATAATAGACATTTCTGGCTCTATTTTTCCCCTCTGGACATCATCTCCTGGGATGGAGTGGGTCTCCCAAGGAAGAGAGGTGGGTGTCTCCAACCACAGCATGTCCAGAGGGTGCCCCTTTGAATCCAGGGGGATTCTCACCCCACTAACTCATCTCCTTAAGGAAGGGGCTGCGCTGCCGTTGCCACGGTGACTGCAAAGTGCCTTATTAAGAGCAATTAGTTTGGATCCAGTTGGCAGCTGCAGCTTAATAAATAAACCCCTTGATGCTGTGTAAATAAATATTTGCACGCAGCATCTGCACAGGGAGGGAGAGAAGGGAGAGACTTCGCAGCCCTAGGGAACATCGTGCCAAGGGACGTTTAGAGGGGGGGGAGAACGAGCCAAATTGGCTCAGCCCTGGTGAACCCCTGGGACCT
>NW_008685566.1:9295-9509 GCF_000695815.1 Acanthisitta chloris | reverse complement strand
ACCAGCCAAATTGGCTCAGCCCTGGTGCACCCCTGGGACCTTACAGAGACCCCTCCGTGTCCCCTCTGTCAGATTTTCCTGCCAAACCTCCCTCCTGCCAGGGCCAATGCTGCTCCTCCGCAGGAGCTCATTAGCTGACAAGCGAAGGAACCGTTTCTCGCTTGGAAGGGTTATGAAACCTGCGGGAGAGGGGGAGGACGGGAGAGCTTAAAAA
>NW_008685566.1:583-9054 GCF_000695815.1 Acanthisitta chloris | reverse complement strand
CCCATCCTAAGAGCATCCTCAGTGCTCCAGGTGTTTTAACACCTCATCTCTCCCAACCAGCTCGAGCAGCATCTTCCCTTCAATGTTGGGAAGGGCATGATCAACCTCCCCCCCCCCCCCCCCAAAAAAAAAATTTGAAGCAGGGAGCAGCGTGGGGTTGTCTTGTATGAACTCCAAAATAGTTTTGCTTCAGGGCTGTTTTTCCCTTGGATTTTTTTCCCCCATCCCAAGGCCGGGCCATGCCAGCGGGGGATGCAGGCGGTTGGTGGGCTCCATCACTCCTGAAATAGAGCTCAGGGGCAGCTTTTGGGTGTCGGAGGCATCTGAGTGAAGTCATGTGGATGTTATGCAAGACTTGATGATAGGTTGTAAACAGCTATTAAAGTGATTGACAAGCCCGGGACGAAGTTTTTTGAGGAGGGGAAAGAAAGGGGAAAGATGAGTAATAATGATTAAAATAATTAGCAAATCGAGACGTTCCATAAATTAGGGGAAAGTTTGGTGAGGAGGGAGGAAGATACAGTGAAGAAATTACTGTTTGAGCGTTCCCCTGAGCTGGGGGTTGGGAGGATGGGGCAGATATTGAGAGTGTAAAGTTGGGAAAGGAAGGTTTTCCTTACTTAAAACTAGCTGAAAGCAATTCCAGCTGAAATGTGGCAGATTTGGGCTCACTGAGCACCTCTGGGTGCTGACACCCCCAAAACTCAAGGGCTGAGCAGCCCAAGGAAAGCAGCCCCAAGTTAATTAGAAGAAACAAGCAGATTACAGGGAAGACAGCTTCTATTTATATATAAATACTCCAGTAATCAGCAGCGAAGGGCAAGGGAAATCCAATAGAAATATGTGACTGTTTAAGAAGCTTTTTGAGCAAAACGTTACACAATCAGTTGCTTTTGCCTGGTTCTCGCTCCAAGTCCCAGAAATTAAGGGGGAAAAAAGAGTGACCCTAAACAGAAGGAAGGAGAAGGGATTTTCAGAGGCTTCTGCCCATCAGACAAGGGGAAAAGAGGAGTCTGGGGAGTCCTTGAATGCAGGTCTCACCATCAGCTCCTTCAAGCCCAAACTCCTCAGCTTTGCATCCACTGAGCTCCACAGGGATAGCATAGAAACACAGCTATATACAGGTGGATTTCATACAGAAAAAAAAAAAAGAAAGATGCCTGGAGCTTTGCTGTGCTCTCAGGGCTCACACTGAGACAAACTGCAGTGCTGTCAGTGGGTGCTGACATGGGCAGAAATAGCTGTTGCTGCCCCACGATTTCACACCCCACCCTCGCTGCCACCCACAGCTCAGCTTCACCCCAGCACAGCATAGGGTTTGGGGGGGTTCTGGGGGTCCTACACATGCACTTTGCTGGGCAGCACCTCAGTGATGGTTTTTAGTGGCAATCAGATGCTTGGATGCTCACCCAAGGGCTGGGAGCTCTTTGAGCACCTGAGGTTTGGGACTTTTTGGGTTGTTTCCCTTCCCTGGACAGCTGCAGTGAGTTTTTGTGGTTTATTTATCCTGAAGGTTTGAGGCTGAGGTTTGGGGGGTCTCAGAGGAGGGATAGGTGCATGCCTGGGGTTCTGGGGACCTTGGCCAGTGAGCTCTGGTTGTCCCTGTCCCAAGGCTCTGCTGTTGGAGTGGCTCCTGTCCCTGTAGCACCATTCCCCAAATAAGGAAAGAGGATGGAAATTCATCCCCTTGTTCTGCAAGGCACTGGCATCACTGCCCAAGGGTCCCTGGTGAGTGCTCACATGAACACAAGTCCTGTGAGTACCTGTCCCCTCTGTGTGCAGCCTCTTGGAGGTCCCATTAATTACCTCCTCAACACACAGATATGATCCTACTGATATTTAAAAATCTAAGCTAGAGGTCTGTGAGCTTCCCTGCTTAGAAATGAGGAGATTTCTTGGCTTTTTGTTGTTGTTTTTAACCCTTTCTGTGCACAAGGCAGAGAAACAAGGGGTGTGGGTTTGTGGGGTGAGAAGGTGTCAGGCTCAAAACATGCATCAGCCCCAATGCAGCAGGTCTCAACACCTGAAAATCCTGGAAAGGAACCCTGGAAAGGGTGGAAACCCCTTAGAAGAGGTGATCAAGTTGGGGTTGCAGCTCCTGGCAACTCTATCTCACCATGTATTTGTGACAGCTGATGCCAAAGCACAACAATGGGCAGAAACAACATGTCTTGTTGCATGGAGTGAGCCACGCTGTGCAAAATTACCAGGAGTTTGGCCAAATTCACCCCTGGGTGCTGAGTTGGTGCTGGTTTAAAGGCAGTGCTTATTCCTCCTGGGATGAGAACTGGGAGCTGAAGGCTGATACCTTGAATGTGTGTGTTGCTCCACTGAGGGAGCAGGTGATGCTGCTTCTAGCCTGCTCGAGCCCTGCCAGGTGCTGCCCCATCACCTACTTGGTTAAAAGGCTATAAAAAGTGCTCTTCCCCTGAGGATACCTCCAATCCCAGACCTGGAATTGGAGGTGGGTGAAAGTTGGATGCCATAGGGCTGATGTGCAGGCTGCTCACTGGCTTTGGAGGGTTGGCACCCTTACTCCAGCTGTGCTGGATTGAATTCCTGCTCTTTTGTGTCTCTCCAGCAAGGATATTGAAGGGATGGGGTCAGTCATGCTGCTGCAGAGGGTCAGCACTGCATTTAGGGCTGTCTCCAGCTGCACAGTGCCCTGCTGCAGATCCCACGCGACTCCCCCTGCAGGGGACAGGCTCCATCCCTAGATCCCATCCCAGGGCACAGCTTCAGGGCCGTGATTCCTGCTTCCTTTTCCTCCCTCCTCGAGGCTGCACACGTTGCTGCTGCTTATGCAAGCGCCGGGAGCCTTGTGTAACAGTGCCGCAGCCGCCGGGCACGGCCGGGGGGTGGGAGGCTGCGGGACCCGCGGGCACCTGCACCCCGGAGCATCCCTGTGCCCTCCCCCTCGGCATCATTCCTCAGCGTTCAGGGCTGCAGGATGGATGCTTTGAGGTCTTGTGGCTGTTTGCTCCTGGCTGGAGATAGGCAAGGCTGGAGCAGGGCTCTGGGCATCCCAGCTGGGCTGTGATTCGTCTGGGGATGCTGATACAGCTGGAATGGGTTGATGGGGATCTGTGCTGAGCAGAGGTGATGGGACAGCTCCCCAAACCTCCTGACAGGGTTGTTTGGGGGGGTTTGCTTTGGGTTACAGCTCAGGGAGTCCAGCCTTGCATCCTCCCCTTGCACCTCTTCCCAGGACACCAAGATGCAAAGTGATTTTTCATATGAAACCCCATTTTTGCTGCTCTTGGGGTCTCCCCTCATCTCGCCCTCCCCTCGCCCCTGTTTCCCAGCACCCACTGCCAATCGGGGCTGAACCTGTTGCTATGGAAACTGGCTGAGGATGCTGAGGATGGATGCTGAGGATGCTGCTGGGGCCTTTTGCCTTTCCTTACTCTGCAGCCTGGGAATGTGCATTAACCTGGGATGAGGCTGAGGATCAACCCTACCTGGAGGTTAAGCCCTGTGGGAGGTTAAACCCAATTATGAGGTGTTTTCCCCCCATGTATTTGTCTAGATCCAGTGGATCTAACCCCAGGGCATCTTTCCAAAGGTGCCTCCTCCCAAATCAGCCCTGTCTCTTGCTGTTTTTCATCCCACTGGGAATGTTGTAGGATGCTGTGGCTTGGCAAGGGCTGGGACTGGATTGCATCCAACTGGGAGCTGAGTCTCATCCCAGTTCCACCACCTCTCATAATGTGGTGTCCTGGGCATGAGGCTTCACCCTGTTCCAGGCAGGGTCTCTGCTCCATATCAGCTTCCCTGTCCATGACCAATGCAAATTAGTTGGTGTTTCATGTTTCAAACGATGCTAAGCTGAGAAAAAACCAATTAATTAGAGCTAGTTGGAAAATCCCAAGTACTTTCTTGTAGTGGCATCAGCGAGAACCTCCTGTGTGTGTGTGTATGTGTGAGTGTGTGTGTGTATGTGTGAGTGAGTATGAGTGTGTGTGTGTGAAGAGTTCCCAGGCCTGGTTTTTGTGGCATACTGGTGTGTCCAACCCTGTCACCATGGCACTATCAAGGATTTAGGGAGCCCAAGGGGCTTGAAGGGGCTGCTGCAGGCTGAGTCCCACCATGTGCCTCTGAGTCATGGTGTATTTATTTTTATTTGTGCAGGTTTGGAGCAAAAATGGGAAACAGGGAGCTGGAGGGGGGGACACAAACACAGGCTGCACCGGCTGCCCGGGCTGACTCAGAGCTGGATCAGCCCCATCTCCGCACCCGTGACTCACTGCTGGGTATTTCGGAGTCTGGGATCACATGGCCTCTTTGGGGATTTATTTCTGTGGTTTGGTTATTTTCCTTTCTTTTTGCTTTATTCCCCCACCCCAGGAAGGGGTTGATGCTCTGAGCTGTGCACACGAAGCTCCAAGGACTTGGAGATGTGTCCTGCAGCTGCTTTGCTCCCATTTTCCCATGGGAAAGGATGAGATAGCTGCAAAGGAAAAGGTTTGTGAGGATGTCACATCGATGTCTACAGAAATTGTGGATGTGTATAAATAATTGCAAGGCCGGAGTGTGGAGGAGAGCTCAAATTCCTCTTGTTTCCTCTTCATATTCCTGGATTTGCTTCACTTGTAAGAGGCCTGGAGATTGCTACTGCCAGCACATCCCACCAAAACCCAGGGGAGAAATTATCTTGGAAAGATTTGGCAGGGAACCTTCTTCCAAAGCCAGTGAGGCTGGGAACTGGGGCAGTCCCTTGAAGGCCTTTCTCACCTGCCTACTGAAGGTCTGAAAATACCCAGATGTGAGGCTGCTCAGGCATTCCCACCCCCAAAAAAATGTAATCCCCCTCCCTAAACACTGAGTGTTTATCCGGAAGGTTTTGACAGGGTTGCAGAGCCTGGTGCTGTCTCAGGTTTGGTTTTTATTTGAGCAGCAGCTGCTGCATTTGGCACTGAAAGGAACTTCTCTCATTTTTTTGGGTGAGGTGTCTCCCACTTGTTATTGTCATGCAACAGTTTGACACCTGGAGCGATGCATAAATGAAGATGTCTGATGTTTCCCTCTTTAGTGGCTGTTTAGAATATCCTAGAAAATTTTAACTCCAGGCAAAATGAAACTCAGGAGCCTGGGGAGGCAGGCAGCATCACTTCCAGGCTCCTCGAGGCAGCAGCAGGAGGGGCCGAAAGATTTTCCGGCACGATATTCCCAAGGTGGGGAATGCCATACCTGGGGGTGTCTTCACCTCAACACAAAATTCCTGGTGAACCCAGCGCTTCCCAGAGCCGGCCCAGGAGGGATGCAGCATTTTCCTGTCCTCTGAAGATGTTTATCTTGGGAAGGGGCACCCAAAAAGTCCTGCTGGTGTCAGCTCAGTGGGCAGCTCAGTGGCTTGACCAGATTTGGGGAGAGAAAAGTCTCTTCCCTATGGAGTCCTGGGGTGGATATGGCCCTGGTGACACTAACAGAGCTCAGGAACAACTTTTCTCTGCCCTCTTTCCCCCAGTTTTGCTGCCTCCGTGCACTGTATCTAATTTTCCCCTGGTTTTTTTGGGTGCTACTGTGTGTCCAAATGTCCTGCATGAATAAATCAGACAGGATCACAGAGCCTCAGTGGCCTCTAGTGGCTGTGGGACAAAGAGCCCAGGGATGGGGGACACACAGCCCCCCAAAATCCCCCCAAAACATGCAACACTTTGGGTCCACACCACCAGAAACCCTTTTCCCAAGGGGAAACCCAAAGGCAAAGGGAGATTAAGCCCCCCAAAAAGCCTCAAGGTTGATGGGGGTGCACCCAGAAGGAAGGTGCAGCACCCCAAACCCCACTTGGCCATCCCTATTCCTGGCAGGGATGAGTGGAAAGATTTTAGGCAGCCACTGGTTTTTTTTTTCTTCTCATTCCTGTGTTAAAAAGCAGGGAGGGGGAGAAATGGAGTTTTTAAGCAGGGCAAAATTTCCTTCATGTCTTTATCCATTTTTCATTTCTCTAAAGCTTATTTTCCGTTTAAGGCCACAATGTAAAACACGAACCCCACGTGGCGAAAACAGCCGAGCGAAAGGATCAAAAAATGTTTGATACCATTAAAATGACCGTTTTTCTGCCTTCTCCACCAAAGGTCACTAAGGCTGCCTCCTTCTGAGTAATTGTGATTTTTCAACAAGAAAAGAGGGGGGGAAAAAACTGACCCATTTTCTTCCCCAAACCCACAGTGTTTGGGGGCAGGAAGGAGCATCCTCGCTCTGCAGCCCACACTGTCCCTCCTCGCTCCCCCCCATGATAAATAAATTACTTTAGGAGTGTTGGCCTAGTTTAACGTGCCCTAGTTTTGATGGAGGAGGGAAAAAAAAAAAAAGGGAATATTTATTTTGGGCAGTTGCTACATGGGTGTCCTTTTGGGAAGAGCTTTGGGGGACTCACTTGCTCTCCCCTGCTCTGCTTCACCCTGGCTGCAACCCACTGCCCTCGATTTTGGGGGTTTGTCTGTGAGGAATTGCCAGCTGCTCTGGTGAGTGGTGGGGACACTGATCCAGCCCCTAAATGGGTGTCCATTGCACTGAGCCCCCCAGGACTGGTGTCATCCTGGGGGACTTGCAGGGATTGATGCCTTAAAGCCTGTGGAAAACTGAGTGGCTTTAGAGATGGATAAAAATACCCCCTGGTTCTAGGTGGAAGGGGTCAGGGTTGGCTTTGCTGGGGGAGCAAGTGTTTTAGCACCTTCCCCCTGTCCTGAAATCCCTGGGAAAATGGGATGAAAGCACATATTTGGGCATGGGAGTAGGATTTTGCAAGCACTCTGGATGCCACTGGGACCTTCACACCTCACTGGTCCCTCCAGCACTCTCCTCTTCCCAAGGTGCCAAGTTTCCTCAGGCAAATAAACCTACAAACGGCTCTTTTCTATATATTTTAGGTTTTCCTCCTTTTTTTTTTTTCTCCCACCCCTGCCAAAACAAGCAGCCCATATGGGCCAGGGTTGGGTGGGGGTTTTTGCAGTTTCCATGGGGATTTGGCGCTGGAGTTGCTGGGTGCTGGCTCTGGGATTTTTTTTTTTTCTCTTTGATCCCTGTAACCGGAGCAGGGTGATAGCACCAGGCTCCCTGCCCGGCCCAGGCATCTCCCAGCCAAGGTCACCGGGGAGACCGCAGGCAGCGGCCGCCTGTGTCGGGCCATCTGTTAAATAATGTATGCAATAAACTCCTGCCCCGAGGCCAGTTTAATCCTTAAATCCTCCTTCACAATATCATCTCCCTGCCGTGCACGCCTGTGGGATGCCCAGCTCAGACTCTTGGATGCATCTTTCTCCCCATCACCCATCCTGCATCCCTCTCCCCTCCATCCCGTATCCTCCACTCTGGGCTCTCCTGCTCCATTATTTATGCTCTGAGCATGAAAGATGCATATAAAAGAGAGGTTTATAATTTAGCAGATTCTCCTCTTCTTTCAGCTTCCCTTCCCCCCTCTGGATTCAGTTCATTCCTGGTTTCTCCCAAGCATTGAGGTGGTTTTGGGAGGCTCCTGGGGCCGTGTGGGGACCTCATGCCTGGAGTACTCATGGATACATTTGGTTTTTCAGGGCATTTTGGGTGCTCAGAGGTTTTTCTGTGCAGGGGAGAAAGTGGGGAAATAGGTCTGGCAGGCTCATAGATCAGGGTTTCTTGTAGAAAAGGGGGTTTGGGGTAAACATAATTAACCAAGAGCTGCATCCAGCCCACAGTTCTGTATTTAACGAGCTCCTCCTTGGCAGATGTGGGATGTTCTGCTCCTCCATGGCTGTGTCTGCTCTCCCCAAAGCCCTGGGCTCACCCTCAGATGTTGCTTGGGACAAAAATCAGTAATTTGGGGGGAAAAAAATCCCTCCCTGAGGCCCCATCTCATGTTTTGTAGGCCCCTCAAAATACGGACTGAATGCACCAAGTCCAAACCATGTGGCTGCAACCTCAGAGTTGAACACGCTGGGGGAAAATGAAAATAATTGGGGATTTTTCAAGGGAGCAATTTAGTAAATCTCCCTGCCCATCCCACCTTGGATGTGGGAGAGCCTGAGTGGGTTCCAAAAGGAGGAATAAATAGCAAAGGTGTTGAGGAAGGGAGTGATGTGTAGCCTTGACACCCTGAGAACGTGGCACCAGCTCCCCAAATTAATCCATCTCCCCCCCAGGTCATCCTGTACAAATCCCAGCTCAGCAGATCCTGCTTTTATTGCAAGATATAATTTTCCCATGTCCAGACCCGTTTCCCATCCCTGATTGCGTTTTTATTCCCCTGGCACAAAGATTGGCTCACACCCTCGGGATAACGGCACTTATTAACGCCAGGATTTGGGATTTGAGAGGGAGAGAAGCAACCCCAGGATAAAAATCCCCATTTTCCACAGCTTTCCCCAGCAGCAAAGGTGCTGGACACCCTTTTGGTTTCCTTTCCCCCTCCCCAGCAGCCACTTTCAGGACATCACCTTAAATTTTTCCATGGAATTTGTGCCTCTGAAGCATTTTCCCACCAGAGCAAACAA
>NW_008685566.1:0-537 GCF_000695815.1 Acanthisitta chloris | reverse complement strand
GACTCTGGTTACAGGGGGGTTTTCCTGAGGTATTTTGGCACAGTTTGTGTGGCTGGGGAGGGATGCTGGGCCCTGGCACCACGCAGGAAAACACGGCAGATCCGCATTGAGCATTGGGTTTCTTTCACCATTTTGTTTCATTTTCCTTCTTTATTTGGACATTGCAGAAATAGCCCTGTGTAGTGGATAAAAGTGCAACATACACAATATTTAAGAAAAGGAGGAAAGAAAAACCTGCCTTGAGGTCTGTCAGTCAGTCGCAAACAGAAACAAGAACCAAGCCCGAGCGCCAGCGGCGCTTCTTTTTTTTTTTCCCCTTTTTTTTTTTCCTCTTATGCACATCATGCAAAATAGTTAAAAAGAAAGATTAGAAAAGAGAAGTCAGAGAAAACCCCACGAGAGATCGACCGAGCCCTAGAAAGAGCAGAAAGCCCCAAGTGCTGCTCGTCTCGGGGAGGGAATCGCTGCCCTCCAGCATCTCCAAGTGTTTGGCACTCTTGTGATTACATTAAATCAGTTTTATATATATATTTTTTT
>NW_008685565.1:18040-26146 GCF_000695815.1 Acanthisitta chloris | reverse complement strand
AGGACCAAATTACCCTCTTTTTCTCTTCTACTATTGTACCAATGCAAAAATTAGTAATTTTACAAAGCAAATTGCAGTTGCTGTCAGCAACATCAGAGTTAGAGCTCAGGGTCTGAGTTTGCCTACACTTAAGTCACTGGTGATTTTACAGGGTCAGAAGAGTAGTTTTCATGGAAGCAGCTTTGTTTTTTTCCCTTCTCTCAGCTAAAGTTCACCTCTTTCTTGGGCATAACTTGAGTGATTTCAATTTTCTTTTTTTTGCAATGACAACCATCTGATTCCAGTAAAGATGAAGAAATATGAGTGAAGAGTTGATAAAAATTATGACTTTACTTTTAAAAGTAGTCATAAATAGACTATAGTTATGCATAATATTCTATGCATAAATAGAAAATGCTTTGATACCTTGGGCATCTCCATTCTAATGAAACAAGAACAGATTAGCTAGTTTTTGCATTACTTTGATATACTTGTTTAGTTTGTGAGACAGGCCATAGTCAAATCTCTGGCTGTGTTATACTTGTTTAGTTTGTGAGACAGGCCGTAGTCAAATTTCTGGCTGTGCAAAGACACTTTATCTCCTGTTTTGAAGATGATGAATAACCATTTCCTTCCCTTAAGCAGTTGATTCTAATCCATGTGCTAGGTACTTCTCAGTTCTTCCATTCTGAAAAGTCATATACCAGACTTCACAAACTACATTAAGTAGCAGCTGTAGAATTTATATTACTTTACTTTCTCCCTTAGGTTAAAGGTTATTACAGGTTTATTTGGGATTTTATTTTGAGGACAAGCCTGCAAATCTAAAAAGCATACAGAGATTGTTTTTGAAGTGGGCACAAAAAACAGCCAACAGAATACAGAGCAGATTTATTTCACTGTTACATAAATTGAGAGTACTCTTGCCAAAATAATTCATTGCCTTTTGGGGGGTTAAGTTAAGATTTCCTTGAGTTGCATTTAATATTAGAACCAAGGTTTCAGCAGGTAAATACTGTCTAGTAATGTGCAAAAGATGCCTTTGGCATCTGTCCCTTACAAAGATTTACGGAATATACTTGCACTTTGTCTTGTTCTTTTTTTTTTCCCCTTTTCCCTGCCCAAACCAACCCTTTCCTAAAACACCCTGACCATCATTGCTTTAAAATAGCAGTAGCACGAATTACTGTGCAGTCAAATTCTGGCTTTCCCTTTTCCCTGCCCAAACCAACCCTTTCATAAAACACCCTGAGCATCATTGCTTTAAAATAGCAGTAGTACGAATTACTGTGCAGTCAAATTCTGGCTTTGAAGGGATTGCTCTAACATGAAAGATCTCTGTGATCATGGTTCGTATTTTAATCCTACTTTGTGAAAGATTCATTTGTAAATGCTTTTCAACTTCTTTTTTTTTTTCCATAATGTTTTGGGGTGTGTACACTGATTTGAATGCAGACTCTTCCTCTGCAGTGGTTGTGCAGTTCTGCTGTGCATGTTGCTGTGCATGGCTTGAATGTTTCCTGGCATAAACTAATTACATTCTCAAGCACAGGTTTATTGGAAGTATCTTGAGGCAGGGATGTGGACTTGGCAAATACTGATGAGTCATGCAGTAATTTCTTCCCTGTAAATAACAGGAATTCTTAAGCATCTTGGCTGCTTTGAAGTCTGTTCAGAATGTGCTGGTTTGAATTTCCCAAAGGAAGGTCAGGAGCACCTGCAGATCATGCCATGCCTGTGCCTACCACTGCCTCGTTCAGGTGGAAGATTTTTAGGTTTGGGATAGATGAGTTTAGCTCTCCATAGCAGTAGGGCAAATGATTCTGTTTGCAACACTTGGGTTTGTTTAGTGCAGAATGCTTAAATACTCATCAAAAGGAGAAATTGCTTGGAAGGTTTAACCACGGGAGACTTTTAAGAAGTATTCAAAGCCAAGAGAAAGGTTCACATTAATTGGTAGTTGTTGAATTTTAATGCACTCAGCAGGATGTTAAAGACAAGAAAAAATCAAAGGTGGTTACAGAAATATATTCAATATAGTTTAACTAGTTGGGGAGTTTATATTGAGCAACAAAATAATCCTGTGATGCCTTTCTAAATTTCTGGTTCTGTCTTGAGTAGTGTTAACATTAGTGTCTTAGATGTGAAATGCCATTTTGTGCTTTTTTGCAAGTTCATCTTTTAGCATCCTGTAAAACACCTATAAGTGAAGCAAGTGAGGATGCATTGGCTGCTTGGAAACCTGTAAAACTCATCTGCATAGTGAAAGTAGTGCAGGAATTCACCTGTTGCTCCTGCACTGCTTGGAGAGTCATTGCAGGATTGTGTGCAGATATCTTCACAGTACTTTGTGGTTCTGGTCTCAGAGGCAAAAATGTTTTTTTCATGTTTGTTTGTGATATCCTTGTACACAGTCATCGTTGAACACTGGGCCAGTACTTGTAAGGAACATGTGGAACATGTGTACAGGCCATTTGACCTTTTTGCTTTGGCTTGGGAAGTCACCATGCTGGAAGATTCTCAGTGGTATAGTTGAGTCTCAGTAAAATCAAGTATCTCAGTTGTGATCCAAGACGTACTTCTGGTTTCTGTGGCTCCACCACTGGGATAGGTTTTACTAAATCAAAAGGATTGTGATTTCTCTTCTGACAGGAACCTCATGATGATTTTCATACAGCTCCTTCCCAGGACAATATCTATATAGTCCATTTTTTGAACTAAATTTCATCCTGTTGTCTCTTAAATTTAATTTCATCCTGTTGTCTCTGAAACTCATACCTGAAAGGACCAATATATTTTATTATTTTTTTTCTAATTCCCAGGTTAATTTACTGAATTCTATTCATGACAACTTCCATCAGTAAGTAATGGTCCTTTTTCTCTTGATAGTTGCAATGAGTAGTACAGTTGGTTGGAAAAATGGTCGTGGGAATCAGTTATAGGGGCTAAAAATTTCATAGAAGTTTTGAAACTCATACCTGAAAGGACCAATATATTTTATTATTTTTTTTCTAATTCCCAGGTTAATTTACTGAATTCTATTCATGACAACTTCCATCAGTAAGTAATGGTCCTTTTTCTCTTGATAGTTGCAATGAGTAGTACAGTTGGTTGGAAAAATGGTCGTGGGAATCAGTTATAGGGGCTAAAAATTTCATAGAAGTTTTTAGAATCATAAAAGTTTTAGAATCATGGTTTATAAAATAGGTTATTAATTCAGTTTAAGCCAGTTTGGGGAACCACAAACTTGGAATTACCTAACTTTTATAGCCAACATGTGTTTTTAATATCTGGCTCTTTAGATGTGGAAAGAAATCATTCAATCATTGTTTTCTTGGAGTTAATTTACATCTTTTTCTTCATTTTGTGAAGTTGTGGTTATTACATTATGTACTGGGATGTATTTCAGACATGTTTGTTATAAACTAATTCTGTATTTAAAGGTTTTGATGTAGTGTGAAGTCCTTAGGGGAAATCATGGTTCCCCTGGAAGCTCATGGTCAGATTCAGTCTGTGATGCAGCCAGTGTTTACTTTGCTCTGCATCTTTTTGACTTCAGGAAAACCAATCCAGTAGGAATTTTTGTCACAGCAATACAGTTCAGGAGAGTCATGGAGGAGGAGATGGCCATTTATATTTTTGGCCAATTATATATTTTTATAATTCTGTTATGAAATTCTAAGCTTTTTTTTTTGAGTCTATAAACTTGTGACCCTCTGTGGTTTTTTAATTTTCTTTTCCTGTTGTGTTATCCAAAACGTGTAGCTACAACAAACCCCAGGAATTAAGTATTTCAGATGTTTTCCTTTACAGCAGGGATTGTAGATCTATTTTGCTCAGTGATGAGATCCTTTAGGTTCTGTCCAGGCAGTAGAAACCAGCACTGTAATTGTCAGCTGGGGTTTGAATTGGGGTGTGTGTGCAGGGGGAGTTGCTTTATTTTTTCTTTGCTTTATTTTTTTCTTAATCTGTTGAAGATACGTTAAAGTCTAAAATAATTTCTAGGTTTTCCCTATTATGGCATGAAATGACTTTGTGGATATTCGCTGATCTCCTAGAGCTCTACTCACTTTCTTCATATTCAGAACAACTGTTTTTCTTAAAAGTTTATGCTTTTTAGTTAATAGCAGCTGATTTCTGTACAGCACATGAGAGCAAGGAACAGACTTGAACTGACAGGTAGAGCAGTTGTGATGAGCTCTGTAGGCTCTGTTCCCATCTCTTGGTAGCTTATACCAGCCAAGAGCTGCACTGTTACTGAAATCAGCCATTAAAAAGATGAAGTTTACATAAAACATGAAGCAAAGGGAATTCATGGATGTAGGTAAATGTGCAAGACAACAGTAGCTGAGACACAGTGTCCCACGTCTCTGATAGTTACTTTTTTTTCTTTGCAGAGCAATGGCATCTTCTGGTTCCCGTGAGCAGTTTTTACGGCAGATGGAGCAGATCGTGGAAGGCATCAAACAGAATCGAATGAAGGTCTGAGCCTCTTCTCACTTTCTTTGCTAGAACCTGAGAATTATTTCAGAAAAGCCTCTTGAGTAATAACTGTGCATGGAGAGATGTGTTATGTGAGGTGCAAATTAAGTGAGCAACTAACAAGTATTATTTCTTTTCATATCCCTAAGAAAGTTCTCATCACTAAATGTCAATGGATGGAGTAGAACAGAGGTGTTATAACACCTCTGTCTTGACAGGAAGCTTATATGCCTTAACTTCATTCTTGGCAGTGTAGTGATGTAGATGCTTGAGACTGTTGTGTGCCATTGAAGTCAGTGAGAGCTCTTCCCTTTGGATTGCATTGGTGCAGTCAAACCTGTGCCTCAGGCCCAGCTCCTCAGGCATCTGGAGCTCACTGGAGTTGCTTTCTGCTGCTGAAGAGAGTCAGCAGCACCTCAGAGCCCCAACAATCAGCTTCCCTTGTCCCAGTTGCAGCCCTCACCTGACATCTTGTTGAATCCACTCAGGTGGGATTTTTAACCTGGTTTAGAAAATGCTCAGCAATGCTGGTAAGTGTGGTGTGTCCACACAGTAAGTGAAAGGGGTTTGTGTGTGAGTAGAGCCCCAGAACTCATTCAGAGAGAGGACAGAACTGTTCTGGTAGCATTTGGGGACTATTTTGCAAATGCACAGCCTCAGTGGACCTGTGCTAAGTGATCTTGGGCCAATACAATCCACGAGGCCCAGTTGCAGCTCCAGGTAAAGCTGTCCACAAGCAGATTTGCACATCATGTGTAGGTTTAGGTACTTCTTGGTAATGGTAGTTACTAACTTGTAGCTGTTCTGTTACTTCACTCTTTTGTTTTCATACACAAACATTTACATTTCCTAAGTCCCATTAAGAGACTCTGAGATTCTTTTTTTTCTACAGAGCCAGAAAATTCTCAGTCATGGATTATAGCTGTACTTTGAGTTTAAATGAATGTATGATAGGCTATGAGTCAGTATATACTGTGGATTATAGCTGTACTTTGAGTTTAAACGAATGTATGATAGGCTATGAGTCAGTACATACTAGAGTGTGTACTGAAGGGGCATCTGTCCATTGGGCTGGTTTATCTTGATGGTTAAATAGAAACTTCAAGTGCAAAATACGATAAGCATGTGTGTAGAGAGAAACCAGAACAGGGAGCAGCTGAAGCTGTTATAAAGCTCTTCTGCACTAATAAACTCAGCTATGAAAATATGACATTTGCTATAGACAGCTGTGTTCACCAGAGAGGTGGCTTGTTCACTGCCTCTTTTTTGTTTGCAATGAATTATTTCTGTTTGCTTGACTTTTTATTTTGAGCAAGTACAGCATTGCATGGGAAGGCAAAGATGTCTCTTGCCCTCTGTGTTTGATGTAACCAACCAAAGCAAGAGCAGTGCTGCACCAAAAACCTCCTTTGGTTTTGGTTGGTTGTTTGGGCTTTTTTTCATTAATTTCACTGTATTGTCACTGTGGTAGGATTACTTGGTGAGCAAGAGGTGTGAGCCTTGGTTTAATTCCGAGTGCTGCCTGGAGTGCTATTGGTACTGGACTTCAGCATTAGGTTTTAAGTTTGTTTAAGAGCTGAGCTAAATGTTTATTGGGTTTAAGGCACAAGCCAGGGGTATCATTTATGAAGTATCTGTCTCCCATTGTGTTTATAGATGGTTGTTCCTTGTGCAGTATATCCATCTATGTGTGTATTCCATACACAGTGTATGATCTCTTACCCTTCCTTCATACCCATAGATGGAAAAGAAGAAGCAAGAAAACAAAATGCGAAGAGACCAGTTGAATGATGAATACTTAGAGCTTCTAGAAAAACAGAGGCTTTACTTCAAAACAGTGAAAGAGTTTAAAGAGGTAAGAACACTTTTGATAATGTCCAATGTTCAGTGACCCATTTTGGCTTGATCTGTGCATTAATATATGCACAAGATGTCCTGATGCTTATCTCACACCATGTTCATGGTGTATCTTGGTTATCTCCATGTGAGTCTTGGACTCTGAATTTGATTATGGCAATTCTTTCTCTGCTAGACTGGCTCCCCTCCATGTCACAGGGAGGATAATTTGTTAGCAAGCAAGCTGTGTATTTAGGTTTCCAAATGGAATCTCTTGAAGACCTATAGCACTTAGGTATTGGAGCAAAGGGGGTTGTGGAAATGTGTGTGAATAAGGGAGGAAATGCAGAGTCTTGGTAGTTAGAAGTACCTTAAGGAACCAGCCTGGTTGTCTAATGGCTGTGAAAGCACTGTTTTACACTTCATTGATTTAGCATTTCCCAAGCTTTTAATCATCATGTGCTTCTGTTAATTATTGTCTCTGGGAGAATGAATGACAAAGTTGTGCTGCCAGGCAGAAGCGGCATTTGGCTTCAGATGTTTGAGGAAAAACATCTTTCTGTAATTTGTCCTGCTTTGTTGTGTGACAGTTCCTTCCTGTGTCAGACAGTGCACTCTGGGAGAGTGACAGGCACTGTTCAGCTCCTTGTCTGACATACAGAATTTTACATCCTAGTTGTGGAATTTAGGTGGATTTCTTTATTTTTTTTAACCCATTTTTCTTCCATTCCCTTGTGAGGGAACTTCTACTCAGCCTTGCTACCCTTAAAATAAATGAAGTTGTGGTTGTGGTATTGAACACAGGTGCTGTGTACTGTGTAAATATATTCCTTGCCCTAGAGCTGTTCCCTGAACAGTGACTTTTTTTGAAAACTGTTGTGAAGTTCCAGATCACTTCCAAGTAATCTCCATTTCAGATTTATTCTATTTGTAAGTAAAAAACTGAATTTGCTTTAGCTTCTTGTCACAACTTCAGATGAATGGTCAAGCAGTGTTCCTTTTGGCTTGCATGTCCTAAAGTCTAATGAATATTACCATTGGAATAACATTATCATAAAATCATAGAATCAGCCAGGTTGGAAAAGACCTCCAAGATCATCAAGTCCAACCATACCATGGTTACTAGACCATGGCACTAAGTACCATATCCAGTCTCATCTTAAAAACCTCCAGGGATGGTGAATCCACTACCGCCCTGGGCAGCCCATTCCAATGCCTGATCACTCGCTCTGTAAAAACTCTCTTCCTAGTATCTAAACTAAACCTCCCCTGGCAGAGCTTGAGTCTGTGCCCTCTTGTCCTCCTACTGGTTGCCTGGGAGAAGAGACCAAACCCCACCTGACTACAACCTCCTTTCAGGGAGTTGTAGAGGGTGATAAGGTCTCACCTGAGCCTTCTCCAGGCTAAACAACCCCAGTCTCTCGGCCTGTGTTCATAGGTGTTCCATTGCTCAGATGATTTTTTTTGTTTCCCCTCTCTGGACCCACTCCAATGGGTACATATATTTCTTGTACTGAGGACACTAGACCTGGATGCAGGTGGGGGCTCCCCATATTCCCTGAGGAGTCATTGGCCTTCTTGGCCACCTGAGCACACTGCTGGCTCATGTTCAGCTTTCTGTCTATCCAAACTCCCAGATCCCTTTCTGCCTGGTGCTCTTCAGCCACTCTGTCCCCAGCCTGGAGCGCTGCATGGGATTGTTCATTATGTATGAATCCGAATTATCTTCAGCTCATCACTTGCTCCAGACTACTTTGGAGTTTGGAGAACTTTCAAAATAAAGAGTTTGGTTCTGTTAATGTGGAGATA
>NW_008685565.1:0-18004 GCF_000695815.1 Acanthisitta chloris | reverse complement strand
GAATGCCGTAAGAACGAAATGCTGCTGTCCAAGCTGAAAGACAGTTCTTCCTGAGGAACTCCAGCTGGTGAAGTTCATAGAAGATTGTTCAGTCCATTGAATCTCTTTTGTGAGGTGACAGTTATAACTGCAATGTAGATGTACATATATAGATATATATAAAAATTATATATGCACAGCTGTAAAAGTCTGTTTTTTCCAGTATGTATTCAGTTTACATTCCCTTGTCACATGGCTGTATATTCATTATTGCCTCCACTACGCAGTAAAGAGTTAACACAGTACAGCAAAATAGAAATACTGTCTAATTTTATTTATTTGGGTTTGGGGGTTTTTTCCCACAGTAAGGACAGAGGGGGTGTCTTTTATTTGGGTTTTAACACTGAATTAGGTGAAGATTCTGGAATAAGTAGATATGTACTGTGTAGTATGTCCAATACCACAGGATGAGCACTGCAGGATGCAGTACTTTGTTAATTTTGGCCAACCCCTACACAGAATGAGATTCTTGAAACTCATTTCATCAGCTAATAACCTGACATTGTTTTACTTTACACTCTAGCCATAGGTAAGAGTCCAAATGGTAAAAATTAATTTCTAATGGTTAAGACATAAGAAAATGGAAACTTACCTTGGATAATTCCTGGTGTAAAATTATAGATCTATATTTTTATAAAGTCTAGCTGTTGTATAAATTTCTTTGAAATTTCATTTTTATATATAGAGAGTGTGCTTGTTAAATTAATAGCTCCAGGAAAAAACACTTTAATCACTAGGACCATCATGTTATCCCTGGCTGGGATGAAAATCAAAGTCTGTGTCACCTGTAATATAGGAAGATAAAGACTGAGACACTGCTCAGATGAACTGATGCTCACCTTTGAAGACAACAACCTACTTACTCTGCTGAAGATTTGCTCTCAGAAGTTTAGAAGCTTTGTGGGACACTTTCTGAAACATTTTTATATCTGTATATACAGTATTTTATAATTCAAACAGTTGCTTTTTGTACTTAACACCAGGATTTTGGACTGACTTCTTACTGTACACCACATCTTCAGGAGAAGAAAATCCATGTTCCTTTTCCCCAGTGACACTGCTGACAGTGCTGTTCGATTACTTTCTATGGCAGTGGATATAAAATAAAGGATGTTTGGAATCCAGTGACATTCTACTATTGTGTTTTTAAGGTGGAACTTGCCTTGGAACCTTTGCCAGGCTCTCCAATTACAAGTGCACTGAAAGGTGAATTTTGTCCACAGTCACTCCCAAGGATGTTTTCATGTGTCACACAGTGATTGCCAACACTGTGTTCTCTTGGTGCTTTGGGCAAACTTTGTGTTTCAGTGTTTGGCACAAACTGTCAAAGCTGGGACATGCAGAGGTCCATGGAAGGTTATGCTTGTACTCCATAAGCATCTGCTTCAGGTACAGAATTCTCTGTGGAGACAGCACAAGTTCATCACACTACAGCACCTGATTCCACTCCTTTTGAATGCAGCTCAAGGTCTGATACGAGCACAGGGATTTGGGTAAACTCTGTACTTGGAATTGGAGCAGTGTAGGCATTGGTTAAGCCTTGCATAAAGAGGCTGCTGACATTGTGTCCAGGTAGAATGCAGTGAGCTGCCAGGACTGTGGATGGCTGGGTTCAGTGTGCTGTATCTCCTCATAAATTGAGACACTGTTTCTGTAATGTCCTGTTCCTATTCCTTCAGCGTAAACAGAAAACCTTTGCCCTCAGCCTGCTGGTACCTTGCTCACCCTCACTAGTTAGTGACTGATCAGACACAGGCTGCTCCTCTTGTATCCACTCAAAATGTCAGTCTGCCTAGGGCTGGCGAAATAATGAAGGCAAAATTAGATTCCAAGTCCCTTCAAAGAAGGAAAAAACTACATTCAGCATTCCTTCACAGGAGGAAACCTGCACTGAGTGCTGCTTGCAGACTTTATGTAGCCAGCTTTGATAGTACGAGACATTAGTTCTTTCTACAGACTTTGCCCTCTATAAAAACTGCAATGTTCTTCCTAGTTTTAAGTCAAATAATTCAACTTCGGCCACAATATAACCTGTTTGGGAATTCCAGCTGTGTTTGTGTACCATGCAATTCTAAAAAATGTAACTTGTATGGACATTTCAATTTGGGATTTACCATTTTTAGCACAATTATCAAGCAAAATTTCCTAGGCAGGTTAAGTAATGAACTTGGATGTAGAGTAAGTGAGGTGATTATTTGTTCAGTATAATGTTAAACTTTATACCTACCTGCTACACACACAGCAACCTGGAAAATTCAACAAGGAATAGAGCAGTGTTAGATCCATTGCTCTGGCTAGGAGCTAGTGATTTTGACTAAGATATAAATCTGGGGTCTGTGAAGATACAGTTATTACAGAGAATAAATCAGAGTCCAGATTACAACTGACTGTCTACAATAGATAGAAGCCAGGGTTGATGGACCCTTTGCCTTCAGACCCAGGGTGAGGAGAGGAAAAAAGGCTGGAGAGGTATGAAAACAGTTACATAGAATCACAGAATTTTAGGGGTTGAAATGGACCTTACAGATCACCCCCTGGCAGGGACACCTCCCACCAGAGCAGGTTGCTCAAAGCTTCATCCAACCTGGCTGTGCACACTGCCAGGGTTGGGGCAGCCACAGCCTCCCTGGGCAACCTGTGCCAGTGTCTCACCACACTCACAGGGAAAAACTTTTTCTAATATCTAACCTGACTTTCCCCTCTTTCAACTTGTACCCATATATCAGCTGTTCCTTGCTTTCTGACACAGGCTGTATGTGCCTTTTCTTCTGATACCTCGGAAGGAACCAATAGCAAGGGCAATCTGTCCTAATTCTCCATTTCAGCTGGTTTCAAGAGAGGAGATAGGAGTTTTTCAGTGTTTTACTTCAGTAGTGCTGATTTCTTTACTTAAAGGAAAACATTTTGCCCTGAGTTCAATTGATGCTACCAGGCATGTAACATTTACAGGACTTGCAACAAAACTTCATTTCTTTTTTTATTTGCTAGAGCCTCTTCAGAGCTTAAACTTACATAATTATTTTGATGTGCTGGTGAATAAATGCTGTAAAATAAGTCAGCCCTTTGTTTCAGAAGCTGAGAGTCTCTGAACTTAAAGCATACACTTACTTTTAGACTGTGACAGCCTTCTTTAAATGCAGTTTCACAAGTGCACTTGCAAAGCATCTTTTTAGAGTGAAATCAGTGCTATACACTTGACAAAATCCAGACAATCTTACTGTCACAGTATATCACAATGGATGATGAGGTACTGCACCAAGTCACCACTTGTGTGAATAAAAGAAAATCCTTGAAGGCAAGTTAAAATGTGACCAATATTTTCTTTAAGGGTTCTTTTTTTGTTCCTCTTTATTTCATGAAAAACCTACTTATCGAAGTGTGACCTTAGTGTGTAGATTCCTGAACCAGACAGTATTTGTTGGGGGGGAAATGTATGACACCTGAAGAATTCTGTGGGAAAGTGGCACATGGTACTCTTCATTCTCCAGTGGCACAATGGTATGGGCATACACAGCCATACAGGAGATGGCAAAACTTTCAGCCAAGCAGTTCAGAAACACAAAATTGCTTGCCTAAGACCAAGGGTGTTGCTTCCTCTGTCTCCCTTTGTACAGCTGCTGGTGCTTGTGCAAAACAGACAGCTGAGGAATTGGGCTTGGCTGGTGCACCTAACCTCAGAGCAGCTTTGCTCAATTAGGTATCTAAGTGGGACACAAGACAAGACAACACACAAATCTTACTTGTTTGGGTGCTGGATGACAAACTCTAAGGATAGTCTATTATCTAAAAAACTGTATGAACCCAAGTCTGTGTATTCATGCAGTATCTACCCAGCCATGGTGTGATCCAGCTCGTTAGGAGCAGAGGCTGGAGTGTGGCTGAAGGACCCGCAGCTCCTGGGGACAAGAATGAATTTCTGAAGAGCTTTCACTGTGGAGGCTGTGGCATGGATGTGGGTCTCCTGGAGACAGGAGCATAGAGGGTTATTAGCATCTTCTGTTCATCTCATCTTCCAAAGCTCTTCATTTCTGCACAGCCTGGACTCTTAACAGCATAACAAACTCAGGCCTCAATTCCAGTACAGCTGCTGCAGGGCTCTCAGAGCTTTGCTGCAGGGTGCAGCAATGCCCTTCTGCTGAGCCATAGGCTCCAGTGAGTTTCTGTAGGAGCAGAGTCAGTGTCAGGAGAAAAATTAAAACTAGTAGTCCACTGTGTACAAGCAGAGGTGATTGGTATACTCCAAACTGGCAGCCTCTGTTTGGGAAAATAAATGACCACATGTCTAAGCTCTGCCAAATGATGTTTCTTTAGAACAACTGCTTTTTATTTGCTTTGCTATTTGGATAGTCAAGATGCTGTGTCATTTATCTTAATTCATATGGGAGTTGTATTTTCCATATTTTCTTTGGTCCAAGGATTAACTACACAGCAATAACATAAGATCTAAACCCTAATGTGTGAGTGCCAGAAAGAGAAATCTTAGCATGCTTTTCTCTTTCCTCTTTTTTCAATTAAAATAAACTTCCAGGCTTTAATAGTGAGAGTAATTAATCACAAAGTACCAAGGGAGGTAGAATATTATCCACAGTTTGAATGTATTTTAATCAGGGTTGATGACTATCCAACAGCTTTGCTCCCGTTGCACCAGGTTACTGGGTTTGGCACACAAATCAGAGGGTAAAGCTCTGTGCCTGCTGTGCCTTTCCTGACTATGAGTGGGAAGCAGCATCCAGCAGGTTAGGCCATAACCCCAGATAACATACTTACTTTGCCCCACAGTGAGCTTAAATTCCATGTGATTAAAAACCAGGATTTTAAATTCTGAATATGTGCTGCTGCTCTTCTAAATGCAGCCTGCATTTAGAGCCAGTGTGGGAAGCTGATTTTGTTAAGAGCTTTCTAAAGCCACTGTAATGAAATGGAAGCTGTCCTTACTGCTCGTTGCCTCTGGGTGTGTATGCAGCCAAGCTGCCTGCTGGGCAAGCCTGTCATTCTGTAACGCTGCTGCCACAGATGCCTGGGTGGGCAGAGCACTAGCTAGTTATCTACAGAACTTCTCACAGCAAAATTACAGAGGCTCAGACTCGCCTCCTAAGGAAGCTAAATTCATCTCTGAGGAGGTGGAGAGTGCGTTGTGTGCTGCGTCAGTGCCTGCTCCAGCTCTCCTAGCTGCAGGCAGCTCTCTGCAGCTCAGTGTCTGCAGCAGAACTGTGCCAGGGCACAGCTGCACTGCCCTGCACAGTGACCCTACAGCCCGGTGGTGTTTTCCCAAGTTCCAGCTGCCAAGCCTAAGTAAAACACACCTTCACAACCTGTGTTGCTGCTTGGAAGGATTCCTGCACCAGACCCAGACCCGGGTGTTTCTCCAGTCGTCTGGCACACACAGTTGGAACAAGTATCACTGCTGCAGCCACAGACTGTGATGGGCCTCAATTTCAGTGCAGCACGGTTGGCATTAGATTTGTGTAGTAGTAACTACTTGTCTTACCAGTCAAAAGGGATATAGGCACTAAAATCTGGCTAAAAGAGGTGGTGAATTCACCATCCCTGGAGGTTTTCAAGACGAGACTGGATGTGTCACTTAGTGCCATGGTCTAGTAACCACAGTAGGGTTGGACTCGATGACCTCTGAGGTCTCTTCCAACCTGGTTAATTCTATGATTCTGTGATCACTGGAAACCTCAGGAATGGCCCCATGCAGATTTGTATGCTTTTCAACACCAGCTCAAGATGACCATCTCCTTCCATGTCACCTGTCTGGATTTTAAGGGTTTTAGAGCAGTGACTCTCTTACATGAAAACTTCAATTGACTTGAAAAATTTGTCAATGGTTCTGAACGAGGCCTGCAGGATTTAGTAAACTCCAGGCTCTTACATATGTATCTTTCTTCTGGTTTAATTAAGCCTCCAAACACTAGTTTGAACAGTAGCTGTTCCATATGCAGGCAAGTTGAGAGTCACAAGGGAAAGCTATTTAAATTGGCATTTCAGTCTGAGCCACTATCTAACAACTCTTTGAAATTCTAGGTTATTAAAATTTCTGAATTCCCAGTGAGAGCAGCATCTTCTGCAGGAATACAAGACACACAGGTGGCTGTGGCTGCAGGCACAGCAGGTCACACTGGACTGTCACAGCCCGTGCGAAGTACAGCAGTGCCTGACCTCACCACAATCTGTGCCAGGTGGTTCCCTTAACGAGCTGCAGGAACCTCTACTTATAGTTCAAATCACTTAGAAAGGAGCTGGAACTTTCTTCAATCTAAGTTGCCCATATACCTGACACTAAGCTCAATTAGACATCACCAGGTACATCAATCTCTTTACACTGCAGTAAACTCTGCTTTAAAGTTAAGCAAGTGAAGGCTGCACATTGTTTTGTTTTACAGCATACAACAAGCTACTTGATAATACCTTGCTGACATGGCTGTCCAGGATGTCAGTTCCTAGCTATGGAAAATACACCTGCTACCATTGCCTGGGAGAGACTGACAGGATACCAAGGCTTTGGTAGGAGCTTCATGGCCAGCACCAGCATCAGTGCAACCCCTGTTAGCTTCATAAGTGTCAGAGATGAGGCAGAGTGTGATATGCTGCAGCGAGATCAAAATGTCAGTGGTGCACATTGCTGGAGCTGAAATTCGTGACTTTTAGTCATTCTGTGCAGTTCGTGTTTGCCTGAGGGTAAGCTTTGAATGAAAGGGTTGGTTAAGCAGCAGAAAACACAGAAGTGGCAGAGAAAGGCACTGTAAAAGGCTAAACCTCAGCTGTGATGTTTGCTCAGCCCCATCAGAGCTAGGATGTTTTGCCCCAATGGTACCTAAGGAAGCTTTAGGAGATGGAAGAGGGTTTGAGACTGTGCCAGTGAAAAGCTGCCACACTACAAATACTCAAAGATGCTGTCAGTTTCTCCCCTCAGGGCAGGGGAGGAAGTAAAACCCACTAGAGGAACAAATACAGAGAGAGAGAGAGAGTTGGCAGTATGTATGGAAATACTTATCTTTTAATTTATTTATGTATACATTGTTGGGACAGGAGTGCTTGTCAGATCTTGGAAAAACAATATAAGGTTTGGGCTTGAACCCCTTTGGGTTTTTGGAGTCACTCAGACCTGATGGCATCAACACCTTTCTTACAGTGGGAGGAAGTTGATGAAAAGTGACAAACTGGACTTCACTCAGGTAGGGCGATTGAGCACCACATTCATGGTGCAAGGAGCCCAGACACAGTGCAGACACTCACCTGCCACTGCCAAGCAGCCACGTGTTGCTGCCAGCAAACCTAGTGACTGACACATTTGGTGTAACACAGATGCACGTTCAGTTTTAGGGCAGCATGAGATAATAATGCATACAGTCCCCCATCACTTGGAGGTACTGGGTGTCTATCTTGAGCTCACCTACCAGAAAACAGGGAGAGCCTGAGTGCTGCAGAGTAAGAGCACACACAGGAGAAAATTCCACGCTAGATCTCCTCCTGTGCAAGCAGTGAGAGCACATTCTCAGGAACTCTGAATAATTTTACACATAGCTTTAAAATTTCACACCCAGGGGACTCCAGGAGACGTAACTGACCCAAGTGTCACCAAGCACTGCTGCTTGCTAGAGCACACACAGCCCCAAATCATACCAGGGCACGTTTCTGAGTGGCTTAGTCATCCACTTTAATTTCACATCAACTCAACGACTGATTGAATACAGCACGTTTATTCCCTTCCAAATAAATCTCAGACATGAAACCAGCATCCTGCCCATATCACAAACATTTTGGTATTGCTCAATTAGCAGCTCCCACTGGTGCCTTTGCTAATGATGAGAGAGCTACAGCATGGCACCCATGGCTGGTTGGATGAGATCAGTCGTGTTGGGTTTGACAGTCACAGACACACACAGAGCTTCGCTTGCAGACCTTAACACATGTTGATTTCAGGAGCAGACGGGAGGTATTCACTGCTTCCATCTTCTTTGCCAAACCCTGGAGCAGCACATATGTATTTCCAAGGGGGAACTGTAAACTGTCAGAGGGTTTATATCCAAACATCTTCCATCTTCTGTTTCATTGTTCCTAAATCCCCTCAAGTAGCTCTTGTGCATGAAAACTGTACGTATCACAGGCACGTTTCCCTCATGAAATCTCTGTATTATGCAATAAAGGAATCCTTTTCTCCTCTGTGTCACCTTTTATCTCTGCTTTACAAAAAGGTTCTTGAAGGCATTGTTGTAATTTTTGTTAAATGCTGTATAAATGAGAGGATTAAAGAAAGAATTGGAGTAGCCAAGCCAAAGAAAGATGCTTTTCCAGACGGGTGGGATGTTGCAAGAACAGAGGGGACTTATTAATTCTGTGATGAAGAAAGGGATCCAGCACAGTACAAAAACTCCAATTAAGATGCCAACCATCAGAGCTGCCTTTTTCTCTTTCTGTTCTCTCCATGTTTCTCCATCTGTCTGGAAAGTGATAGCTGCACGACGAGCTGTAAACACCATCTGTGGTTCATGCGCAGCTTCCTTCACCTCAAAACAAAAGCAAACATGGTTTCTTACCACGACAGTTTGTCTGAGTGAAGTATTACTTCTAAATGACAGCACAACATCTGTGCACCTACCACAAAAGGCCTCAACTCCATTCCCTCCACGTTAAAAGAAAGAAAATGCCCCAGAGTGCCAAAGTTACCAGACTTCTCATTATGTTGGAAAAGCTGCCAAGTGTGACTGACAAACGGAGCTAAATAAAGAGTAACTGATGCCATGTGTGTTGTGGGATTCTTTTTCAGTTGATGTTATTAGATGCCTTGATACCTTGTGGGAAATCAGGTTGTTAAGGAAGGCTAACTAAGGCACATGCCTTATGCCTATCCCCACGCTAGACTGATGGTGCTGCATGACCTTTAGGGTTTCTCAGGCCTGAATCACACATGACTTTCATTCTATTTCAGGTCCTTTGGGTCATTTCTCTAAGGTATTAACTAGGGAGGCACCTGCAACAAATGCCTGCTCTTTGACTACAACATAAAGCTTCTTTCTTCAGCTTAACTGCCTGGACACAGCTCAAAATCCCATCTCTGGTGGGTGCAGGTGCCACTTGTTCTGTAGAAGGGACAGAACACACACACAAAAAAATCAGCTAAATCTGCAGGAATTTTTTTTCCCATTAGAACCTTTTTTAATGAAAGAATGGGATTTGAATTAAAGGAGAGTTTTAAGAAATGTGTCTGATCTTTGGAAAATGCAATACACAG
This sequence comes from Acanthisitta chloris, assembly GCF_000695815.1. Taxonomy (NCBI): domain Eukaryota; kingdom Metazoa; phylum Chordata; class Aves; order Passeriformes; family Acanthisittidae; genus Acanthisitta; species Acanthisitta chloris. Next base: position 8,730 of record NW_008685565.1, on the reverse strand, counting down.
TGCCAACACAGTGTATGACAGTGGCAGCATAAGGATGCACCTGAAGTGATGTACCTCAGGCACTGTGCCCCCATTTTGTATTAGCTTATAAAATATCCTGGTAGGAATCAAAGAAAAGCTTTGCTGGAGAAGCAGCATTTTCTGGTCCTCATTTTCACTCTCACCTGTCTCTCTATCCTCAAGACTGGATGTGGCACTTAGTGCCATGGTCTAGTAACCACAGTAGGGTTGGACTCGGTGATCTTTGAGATCTCTTCCAGCCAGGCTGATTCTATGATTCTATTTCAAACAGATCTACTTGGTATTCAAAGGCATACTTGGTATATCAAAGGCAACTGCAGGGTCCTGCACCTAGGGAGGAATAACCTTAGGCAACAGTTCAGGCCAAGGGCCAACCTGCTGGAAAGCAGCTCTGCAGAGAAGGACCTGGAAATCCTGGTGGACAAGGAGCTGTCCAGTGTGTCCTTGTGGCCAAGAAGGCCAATGGTGTCCTGGGATGCATTAGAAGAACATTAGGAAGGTCAAAGGAGATGATCCTGCCCCTCTACTCAGCCCTAGTGAGGCACATCTGGAGTGCTGAGTTCTGTGCTCCTCAGTACAGGAGAGACATGGAGCTCCTGGATCGGGTCTAGCACAGGGCTACAGAGGTGATTAGGGGACTGGAGCATCTCTCTTGCAAGGAAAGGCTGAGGGAATTGGGCCTGTTTAGCTTTGACAAGACAACCGAGAGGGGACCTGATCAATGTATAAAAGTATCTGAAGATAGGGTGTGTCAAGGGGATGGAGCCAGATGCTTAGGTGGTGCCCACTGACAGCACAAGGGGCAACAGGCATGAACTGAAACAAAGGAAGTTCCACCTGAACATGAGGAAAAACTTTTTCACTTTGAGGGTGACAGTACTGGAACAGGCTGCCCAGAGAGGTTGTGGAACCTCCTTCTCTGGAGACAGTCAAAACCCATTTGGATGCAATTCTGTGCAACCTGCTCTAAGTGAACTGCTTTAGCAGGGGGGTTGGACTAGATGATCTCCAGAGGTCTCTTCCAATCCCATTCTGTGATTCTGTATTCTCACAAAAAGTACTCCATTGCCAGAAAAACACCATTTCGATTGGCCTTTGGTTCCAACTCTGGCTACAACAGAAGTTACACAAGAGCAGGGAAAATGTCAGCTACTCCAGGCTGCTGACAGTGCTTCTTGTCTCCATCTCTCTCACTAAGGGAACGACATTCATCCATGCAGTGAGTGCAGCACAGTGCTCTGGGTGACAGCATGACTGTGGCAAACACACTCTGGGCATACGTTATTAATGTGCTCAGAGCCTAACCAGAAGAAGATGCTCCCTTGTGATTTTAATCTGAAGATGAAAGTATCTGCAATATTAAAGTTCTTCTAGGCACTACAGTTATGAAGACAGTGCAATAAAACAAACAGTTTAAGGATGCAACCTGAGGCTCTAAAATTCACCCAAGTGATAATTTACTGGCACTGCAAGACTTTGACACTACTCCAAAGATGGCTTGTTGTTAAATTAGCTACATATTCCACGTGCACGTGCCACCTTTGTGCAGGCTTTATAATAGATGGAGGCCTCTATTTAATATGAGCACAGCGACTCAGAGAGGGAAGCACTGGCAATGGCCAAACGATCACTCTTCAAGATGGATATCCCTGTCTGCACCCTGAGACATGAGACATGGCTGCAGAATGTAAGAGCAGCAGATTATGGGCACAGGCAAATAATGGAGGCAAATGAAAATCACATCTGCTCTGACAATTAAAATGGGACACCCCTCATGTAGCAAGGATCACACCATTTGTCTGCAGAAGGACTTGCTCTGCACATCCTTAATCACACTCTGCAAAAAGGGATGAATGCATGACACGAGGACAAATCTGTGACAAGCAACCCTGAAAGATTATGTCTTAGCCCTGAGGAATAGGTACCTAAGTGCCTCTTGGGAAGAGCCACACAAAGGACTTTGTCACTAGCACTGGGCACAGTTTGGTACCATATTTAACTTTCAACTCTTGCTCAAAAGATAGAGCTTGAAGTGTGCCATCATCAAATCAGAGCCTTTTTGTTCCTTCAGGCTTTAAAAGGCTTGTTACTCACCTGAAGAATTTACTATGAGATACTCTTTTACCACTTACTTACATATTGTGAGAAAAAATTATTTATTTTGATAGAAGATACCACAGTCATGAGGTGTTTTCCCCAATGAAGCCTTAAGTTACAGCCTGGTCAAGCTCCTGCTGATGTCAGAGGAATTTTTACAGACTTCACTGGTTGTTAGATCAGGCCTCTGAATACTAAACAGCAAGTGGAAACAGATCAAGATATGTTTTGTAAATTACAGTTGTCTTCCTGTCTATGTAATTTCTACTTTCTCTGTTACATTATGTTTTGTCATTTATTTTTTGACCAGTTCTACCTGGAACTTCTGAATAATGCTGTAATAACAGTGATGATAATAATAACAGTGGAAATAGCAGTCTGGTCCTTTAAGAAAAATAACAGGACCTCTCATGGAAGCTTCCATCAAGTAAATGTGTAAATACCTGCAGCAGACTGGAGATATTTTGCTTCAATTCTCTGTAGGACAAATCCTTTGAAAAGGACACAAAATGTTCTTGAAAAGGTAACTAGCATCCCTGCTCAGCAAGGTTGGTGACTTCAACAGACAAGTACTGAAACACTGGAAGCTGTGTGAGAGCTCAGCTTTCCATGCCCATCAGCATCCAATGCTCAGCCCACACCCTGCACACGCTGAGAATGACCCTGGCTCACTTGGCTCTCCATCAGGCTCACCCAGAACCACAGCTGCCCCTCAGCCCTCCCAGCACGGGGTCCTGTTCCAAGTGCCAGCCCTGCTGTGAGTGCTGCCACTTGGCAGACCTGAGAGCCACTGGGCAGCTGCTCCTGGCTGGTCCTGTCACAACAGGGCCCAGACTTTGCAGAGGGTTTCCAGTCAGGCTCTGTGCTCAGCACTCCTGTGCTCAATGCCCTGTAAATGCATCAGCTCTGCAGCACTGTGCTCCCTCCTGCCTGGGCACCATCCACACCTCCTGCAGGACCTCCAGCATCTCACCCCTGCTGTGGGCACTGATTCAGGAGGGAATGAATCCAACAGATTTTTAAAGTTAAACACGGATCTAATCAGAAATGCCATTTGCATCAGAATATATGGATCAGTGCAGAGTGCAAAGCTGGGAAAGTCCAACCTTTCAGTTTTATTTCACTTTTTAATTTTATTTTTATTGCTCTCCTATGATTTGCTGCAGACCTGACTCATCTCCCTGGCCTGGTTGGTGCAAGATTGTCTTTGCTACAGCTCTCAGCCTCCAAGACCACATTGTCACGGATGTTTGGTATAAGCCAACCCACACAGAGTCCATGGAAAGTAAATTAGTCTGCTGCAGGCAAACGCTGTTGGGGCACACAGTGCTGACAGGGGAAGGATTGCTGAAGGATTCCCTCCCTGTGCAGACATGGGGCAATCCACCATAATTTGGCATTGTCTGAACAAGAGCACAGGCCAAAAAGATTATGTAGCTGCTTTCCAGTCTTGCCAGTTGTGATTTGCTTGAACTAAATGCAGCTCAGACAATACCAAATATGAAGTTCCCAGTGCCAATCCTGGACGCTTTGCACACCTCCAATTTCTAATGTAATCACAATACCTGACAGTTATCCCTGTACCACATGGAACAAAGGGCAAGCCCATTCTGGGCACACTGATAAGCACTACAAGTAGGCTGTGACAGGGGAAAAGGTGGTCACAGACTGTAAATTAAAGCAATCCATGGAGGTGCCTTAGGTTATACTGGGGACATCTCTCATGTGAACATCCCTGCACACTGCTCTCACTTGGTGTCTAGCAGCACACTATGCCTGGGGCACAGATTTCCTTCCATCAGCCCAGGCACTGCTCCAGGAGCTGAGTCGGGAGCAGTGGGGGAATAGCTGGTATGAAAGGACTGCTACTCTGAGGCCAGAATTAGGTTCTGAATTCATGAAATCAGCTATTTCCAGGACAACAGGCTCTGAGAAGTGCAGAGACAACTGCTTTCCAGTGAGAATAATGAAGAGAGTAAATGAAGGAACTGAGTTCTCAAATACAAATTCCTCTACAGACACAAAGGAGTTTAGTTTTAGTTTCAGAATTTGTTCTTCTGTACACTGATCAGCAGTTACAGCTCAATGCCACTTCTCTTGTTTGTCTGTGCCCAGTAAATTACAAAATTACTAAATGGCTCTATGTTCCTAGAGCTGTGTGTTCCCAATCTTGTGTTCCTAGCAGTGTCACAAAAAATAGGCTACTAAGGAGCATCTGACAAAATCCCTTGATTTAAAATGTTCCTTATAGCTCTAATGATTGTTATTACTGGTCCTCCATGGCAGATACTCTGTGTGTTTGTCCTGTACCTCCAGGGCCTGCAATAGCAAAACAAGAGTAAAGATGATAAAAATAATCAAATCTGACTTACTACCACAAATTCAGGGTCTTGCCTATTGCAGTGATTCATCAAAGGTCATTACTGCCTCAGTGCAGTGTTGGCAGACTTCTTGCTCTTTGAACAAGAACACGAGAAACTGAAATGCACAGCAAAGGATCAAAACACAGGAATGTGTAGACTTTCTTGGATGCTTCACCAATACAAGAAACAGTTTGTTTGATAGGGAGAACACCTGCATTTTCTTCTGCTGTAAGCAGGAATAACTCTGTATTTCTCTCAGGAAATCACTAACCACTCCACTGATTCCTGCCTCACCTTTCTCCTATCTGACATTTGCTGTCACTCTTCCAAGACAGTTGAACTTTATTTCCTGACCCATCTTTTCTATTTGTCCAGTCAGAGGCAGAAATAAGAAATGGAAGGCCTGTGACCCCCTCAGAGAAGGAGAATCTGTTTTCTCTCCCATATTGTCTTGACTGGTTAAGTGGGTTGAAGAAGCTGAAGGGTACAAGGTACAAAACAGCACTGCACTGCTCAAGATTTGGGGCCTGATACTATCTAAAGGGGGAACAGCGGTCACAGAACTGCAAGGTTTGCATCATGCCTCATTTCTCATACACTATACCAGCACCCTGAGAGGAACAAAAAACACCAAACACAACCAACCTAAAAAACCCCAACCATCAACAGACCTTGATTTTCAACTCCCTACTTGGAAATTTAATCCCAAATCAGCAATTGCTACTTGTAAGTAATCCAGACATTCAGATCCTGTCATCATGGTTTTGCTGGGCAAAACCTATGCTACAAGGGACTTCATTGATTTAAAAGGGCACCATGCAACAGTACCTGCTGGTTTTCAAGCAGTCTCATTTATTTCAATTGGGCTGTTTACAGAGAGAATTATTACCTCCTGTCAACAAGATGTGACAGAGCACAGCTCTCTGTCAGTGATGGTATGTCACTAGGGTTTTTTACATGGGTCACCCACGTCACTATTGTCTGTAGAATTCACTTATTAAGGAGACTCATAATTGGCAAACAAACAATTATAAAAGCACCAGATTAATTTAGGGTCCCATTTCTGAATTTTTTGTTTGTTTGTTTGAAGAAACAAGAAACAAGCTCTCATTAAAACTAGAAGCACCTCAGACATTTCATGTCCATGTCCCGCACCTCCATTTTTTCAAAGGTTTTCAAAACATGTTTTTGATAACACAAGTAAAATTTTAATGAAAAGTGACCCAAAATAGCTATTTTGTATCCTTTCTATTCTGCACCTCTGTAAGAGTATAGAAACATACGGTGTACATGTCAACTCTCAGCTTGGAAGAAATGTCTTTCTCTGTGAAAAAAAACAAATATATAAATTTTTAACTCTCAGCTTGGAAGAAATGTCTTTCCCTGTGAAAAAAACCAAATATATAAATTTTGTGGCAACCTGCAAAGCACTTTGGTGCCTGGCTCTGCTGGCTGAAAGCACAGTGCAAAAACGTCAAGATAACATCAACCCTGTTCCATTTGTTGCTTCAGTTTCTTCAAGACATTCCTACTGATGTATGAATACTATGAACTCAAACCTCTTCCTCTTTAAAGTTGCCAGAATTATCCAGCTGGTTATACCTCAAGCCCCAAACTGCAGCCCTAGCACACAGTTCCATACCAGTGCTACCTGACAGCTAATTCTGAGTGCAACACAGACATTGCTCCCAGCAGGGATCCCTGCTGTCACTGCTCACCTCCAGACAGGGAAGCATTGCCAAAACCCCCTCTAATGTTCCTCAGATAACTAGTGCAGGGCACCTGGAGAGAGAACTGACACGGATGCAGAGGGCAATTCACATCCAGAGTAATGGTGACAGAAGGAAAACGTTGCCAGGGTGAGTATGAATGGTGAGCATACTCAGAGAAGGAAGGGATGAAACAAAGTCCAGGAAGGAGAGACTTTAAGGGAGAAAGAAATGGAAAATTAGAGTGAAGTGATGAGCACACCAAGAGAAGCAGCAGAACAGAATTTGCCCCATCAGAGAGCAGGACAGAGCTGATGCTCACAGCCTGATTACCACTGCATGGGGAGAAGCCAAGCTGGATCACCTGGCCAGGTTTACCACATACCCTGGCAATGTTATCTTTGTGTTTGCACGTTAAAAAAAAAAAAGGTACTGCCAAAGAAACAAGAGTGATGTGTTTGAAGATTCCCCTCCAGAACTCACTGGGAACTGCTACTCTTCCTGTGGATGTGATGGATCCTGCTCCTGTAAGCATAAATAAGATCAGGATACAACTTGTTGACCAAGTCTCAGTCTCTTAAAAGAAAGCTGAGAAGAAATGTATCCTGAATGTCATCCCCCTTGATCCACAGGCTCATTTAATGTATATATATGCAGCTGGGCTTCAGCTCTTCCTTTAGGTGAGGACTAAAGGTTTGCATTTGAATCACAAAAATCTTTTTGAGTCAGCAAATGGAGCTGCTGGGACAATGGGGAAAGTTGCCACTACATACCACTTGCAGATTCAAGAATCTCTGTTGTAAAAGGAGAGGTTAATAGATCAATCACAGCCAATATAGGAAAGATAAATAACCACTGGCTTGAGCATTTGCTGGTATTGCAATAACAGCTAGGCTGGCAACCTCTCCAAATTGGGTGTTCAGCTCACACTGACAGGGCCCTTTTGTCAGTACAGCCTAAACCAGCTCCCAGACGCTGCACCAGCAAAGAGCACTTAGCTGCCAGCCATGCTGGGCCCAGCTAGGGCTTTTGCAGGGAGAACTATGACAATTAGGAGCCAGACTTTTTCTTGCTGAAACTGACATACCAACGTGTCTCTGTATTGGCTTAAGCAGCAATGTCTCTGCTCATTTAGCTCCCCAGAATTTTAATTCTAAATCACCAGTCCTTTGTATGAGTATGTGTGTATGTAAAAGATAAAGCTTGCAAAACCACTATAACAAATCAGCTGGCTTTTGTGCTTGGAAAGATTTTACATTATCTCCAAGTAATACATTCATCATACTTAAAATAATTTGGCCAGAAATTTGGTACAAACTAAGGGGTGAAGGTCATAGGGGAAAAAAGAATGGCACTAGAGGAGACAGTCTCAACTTTTCTAACAGATTTTATGCTTTTGCATAGAAAACACCTTCATAAATCAGTATATATTAAAAAATCTTCAGGATATTATGATCCAAATCTGCAAGTCCAACCGACTGCCAGTGCTGTTATCTCCTGCTGTAATGTGGGGACACAACTTACAGACTTTTATTTGTGACCATAACACGAATGTGGCTTTTAAGACCGGTAATTTTCAACTAGAAATAATTAAATTTGCTCATTGCTTCAACACTATGCAGTGAGCAGTATTCAAAGCAAAACAGCCCAAGAACATCAATCAAGTGTATAATTTGCTTATTAAAATCTATTCAGACACTCAGAATCTGTGCTGGTAGATAAATGTCATGCATTTACTCTGCACAGGACCTAGGGATCTGTTTCTGCTTTTGTTTACCCCACCAACACCATAAATAAAATAAAGAGGCAAAGACCCCAAGGAATGGCAAATTCAGAGCAAATATAGGATTTTTAGATGGCTCACCAGATTGGCAGTGGATGTACCTGTCCCTTATGACACGCAGGGAAAAAACAGAATAAAGCTCCTCTCCAACAGTGCTGCTTTTTGACTGCCTAATTACTGTTCACACCCAGTCTCCAAGAGACAAACTCACAGGGAGCCCCAGGGCAGCTCAGAGCCTCCTCACAGCGACAAAACCACCCAGGCAGGAGTGACGGCTGGGACAAGAGGAGCAGCAGGAGCACAGCTGCCTGGGGAGGCAGCGAAGCTCTCCCGTTCCTCAGCCTTACCTGGGCAGTCTCCGGCAGGGGCACCACGACGTTCCTCCTGCCCATGTGGAACTTGGACGCCTTGTAGATCTTCCAGTAGACGAAGAGCACGACGCAGAGGGGCAGGTAGAAAGCCCCGCCCGTGGAGACGATGGTGTAGGACGGGTCCTGGCTGACCTGGCAGCGCTCCTGCTCGGGGCTGTAGGTCTCCCCCCGGCCCAGGAGAGGGGCGAGCGAGATGAGCGCGGAGAGCAGCCAGGTGAGCGCGATCATGACGTTGGAGATGCGGCGGCGGGCGAGCAGCGTGTACTGCAGCTGCCTGGTGATGGACCAGTAGCGGTCCAGCGCGATGGCCGTCACGTTCCAGATGCTGGCGGTGCAGCACAGCACGTCGAAGCAGACCCAGACGAGGCAGAGCTCCCGGCCGAGCC
>NW_008685564.1:114887-126505 GCF_000695815.1 Acanthisitta chloris | reverse complement strand
ACACAGCAATGGGCACACACACAGCAACGGGCACACACTCACCCCCAGCAGCAGGCACATTCAGTAGTGGGCACACACACCCAGCAGTGGGCACACACAGCAGTGAGCACACACTCACACACAGCAGTGAGCACACACACACACAGCAGTGGGCACACACTCACACCCAGCAGTGTGCACACACTCACTCCCTTCAGTGGGCACACACTCACACTCAGCAGTGGGCACACACACACTCAGCAGCAGGCACACACACTCAGCAATGGGCACACACTCACACCCAGCAGTGGGCACACACACCCAGCAGTGGGCACACATGCCTGCGGTTACAGATCCCAGCAAACCCTGTCCCCATCACTCGCAGCACCCACTGCAGGCCTGCCCGGCCCAACTCACCTTCTTAACCCTTTTCCTTTTGCAAACCTTCCCTGGTTTTACATCCAGCTATTCCAGAATTTCATCTCTGTTTGGCCATTTATTCCCATTTAATCTTCAATTTACTTTAGCATCACTTACAGGTTTTTTTCTGCAGACAGGCATTTTATTTGGCCGCGGCATGTGCAGAACAGATGGACCGTGCACTAAACCAAAGGTGCCTTCTTTTGCTAACCTGAGCACAGATTTATCTGACTTACTGAAAACCCTTTTTGCACAGTATGAATTCTGGCTGTCACCTGCTGGGTGACTCCAGCAAGTGGAGTTCATCCAGGCACAGATCAGGCCAGGTATCCTCCATCTCCTCAGTATGCTCAGTTTGCAGCCTGGTACTCAGTTCATCCTGAGCAGCTGTAATCCCACTGGCACTGTTCAGTGTATTCACTGATGTTCTGTGCAAAGACAGGAAGGACAAGCTGCAAACTGGCACAAATTCATTTATAGGCCCCCACTTTTGGGACCCTGATGCCACCCATGAGATGCTTCCTATTAGCAGTTCTCCCTGTCTACACATCACCAATGCATGTCTAGCAAAGCTCTCCCATTTCCTCTGAAGCACTTGGTGACTGCTCCAAGGGCAGACACAGGGAGACCTGAAACACCAGTGGTTTGCTAGGGATGACAATGTTTTGTGTTTTCCTTCCTGCTACATACTATAAAAACTGTTACTGGGAGTAATCTGTTTATCCTAGTAATAGATGAAGCCACACTGGGCAACTCACCCAAGTCATGCTGTAACTACCACCATCAGGAACACTCTCATCCCTTCACAGATCTCATTAAAGTATATTCTGACATGCAATAGGAAGAGAAACTTGTTATACCTAAAGGCTTTGCATTTTAGTTGGCATCCAAAAGTAAACACACAAGCAAAGCGCAGACCAAGCAAATCCCAGCCCATAAAGCCTTACAGCAGGCCCAAGCTGTTAGATATTGTTTGGTTTCAGAGGCTAGAGAATTCTTTGGAGGATATAATATTTTAGTTGCAAAAATGTTAATAAATACTCAGGTAAAAATGAATGAAGAGCTTGCTGTTCCTTCTCAGGGAGTTTGCTTAGTGTTGTCACGAGAGTGAATACCGAATTTGTACGAGGGAAAGTTGCATGTACCAAAATGTTCTCCATTATTAGTGTCCTTGTGTTTTCTCTGCTTTTCTCTGCTTTAAAGCAGCACAGCATTGTCAGAGCTAACACACCAAACCCTCATGGACAGTAGTAAGACTTTAGCAGCAAGACTTTAATTTTTCATTTCTAAAATATTTTTAGAACATGTAAAAATATACTTTTAAAATAATAAAGTTATACTGAGGGTGTTAAAACTGGAAAGGTCAGTAACAATTTAATAATTTTTTTTCTCATTTCTTACCTGCATGTTGAAACTTCCCAGTATTAGGAAGCTTATGGGAGTTGGCTAGTGATTCCAAACTCCACATGCTGGCTCAAAATGATCTCTCTATGGTTTGTAGCTCAAGGGAGTATGAGGAAACTGCATAGCTGTATCTTACTAAATTCTAATGGAAAAAATACTCCCTTAAAAATCTTCACTGCTTTATTAAATGATCCAAAAATATGATAGGTGGGGCTAGCACAACTGCCAACTGGTGTGATTGCCAGGTACCTCCTATTATAAGATTGCATTTTTGTTGCTTAAAAAGTTTGCCAAACTTAAACTGTTTGGCTGAAAATGTCCCTCACCAGGTTATGTGCCTCAGGGATAACTTCTTTGAAGATCTTCAGCCAAACAGCTTAGGCCTTTCCAAGGAGGAGCCTATCAATTGTTTGGTCATGCTGCCAAATTACAGAAACCTCTTCTCTGAGAAGCTCCTGCTTCCCCATGTTTGGAGCAGAGGTTAGGATGGGAGTGGCCTGGTAAGGAAGTGGACTTTGCCATTTGTTTCTAGCCAGACTGCAAATGTGTGAGAGCCCCAGCTCGTGTACACTAGCTAGGGACTCACTGAGGTTTGACAGGAAAAAATCCCAAAGGCTTCACTTTCACAAGCCATGCTGCTTCCCCTTGCAGCTCTCTGGCTGATGAGGTGGAGACAAACTCCACATGTGCCACACCACAGCTCTGCCATTCTGCCATAATGGTGGAACCATCCTCCTGGGTGCCACGAAACCAGTGTCCTTAATGTCTCTCCTGCTGGTGTCCAGACACTTGTCTGATTTCAGTATGGCAGAACTAAAGCTATCAAACCAGAACAGCAGAAAAAGAAGGGGGAAGGACATCAGTAAAGTGATGGAGACTGGCAGAGCAAGGGAGGCAGGTTGGGTGGGCAAAGTGGGAATGGACTCTGTCTGAGCAGAGACTATTTGCAAAAAGAAACTGGGTCTCTTGGCTAGGGTAGCAAATGGGACCAGGTATTAAAGAAACAGTGCTGGGAAGTCAGGTCATTGTCAAAGGAGAAGGGGGAATCGCCAACAACTCTGTTGTTTCTCTATGGAGGTGCTTTAATCAGAGAATTATCTTCTCATTGCCATCAGTTGGCTCAAGTAGCAGGGCACTGTGAGATGGCTCAGAATATTCCACTCCTCCTGATGACTCATTTGGATCTTAGTAGACTGCTACAGGATAAAAACTCTGTTTATGCAATTTGCTTTTACCCCCCACCCCTCCAACTTGCAAAAAATGACTTGCACAAGCATGTGCATTCCCACACAGGCACATGCATGCACATGTCAGAACAAGGTTTTCCTGTGGTGCTATTTACCACTGTGGTCCTTGGATGCTTCTGACAGATCCACTAATTTATCTTCACGGAAATCCCGTGAGCTGAAGGAGAGATACTGCCCACATTTTAAGGGCAGGATTTTGGCACAAGCATCCCATCCATTCAACTGAGGGATGAAGAACCCAGCTCTCTCTAAAGCACCACAGACACTGGCACTGTGTGCTGAAGGCACCTTTGCCCTGGATTTCACTGGCAGTGGCAAACCCTTGCCAGAGTTCACAACCAAGGAGAATATGAGGAATGAAAATTAACTGACTTATGATTTGAGTGTGTTAAAAACACAAAGTAAAATACCCGACCTAATGTATTCCTGCCAAATACACACCCCTTATTCTTTACAAGGTACAGTTTTAAAGCATGTACTACCAGGCATTAGGGGGTTAGGGAATTTTTCCCATTATCCCAGGTTAATAAAACTTGTTTTCTCTGCATTATAGTGTTGGAACACAATATAAAATAAAAAAGTTGTAAAAATTATTTTCTATCCTGTAATATCTTTGTTTTAAGTAAATATTGAGATTGGGAGAGGTCTGACTCATAAATTTTGTACAGTTGGCAGTTCCAGTACTGCCTTACGGGTGGAATGAGCTGCTGAGCATTCCCTGTTTTGTGTCCCAGGGACACAGTTTGCACAGGCTGTGACTCACAGCTGCTGTAACTGATGGCAGCTCAGGGGCCACATGGGCTGACTCAGGTGGTCTGAACTGAGGGCAAGAGCTCACACTACCGAGTGACCATCAAAACTGTTTGCCAGGCCAAAGTGCCCTCAGGTTTCCTTGGCCTTTCCCACAAAGGGAAGACTGAGAGGCCACAGGGAATGTGCATTCCTTTTGCACTGCCCAAGGCAGGAGGATCCACGGTCAGGGAGGCAGGGGAAGGCCATAGTGCACTTACTGGCTAAGTTTGTGGTTACTTTGGATGACTGTTGTTCTAATAACACTTTGTTCAGCATCTTTGGAATTTTCATTCTTCTTGCAGATTTTCAGGTTTGAAGATGCCTAGAGCTGAAAATCATTACTCAAAGAAACCTGTATTAACACGAATGCCAACGCTGACTTTTACAGGCACCTTTCAGACACTCCACTTGCAATACTGCTTCAACCTAGCCCTGGAAGCAAACCTCCAAGTGGGATAAGTCCAGAAATCACAGGGAACTTGCCCTATGAAGTTAAATGGGAGAGCGTTTGGGAAAAAAAATTTTTCAAGGTGAATGAGTGCAAGAACTCACTGCAAAGAGATCAAACCATAAATTCCTTTTTAAGAGCACAGGAGACCTTGAGCACCAAAGGGCAACTGGGTCTTTGGCAGAATAAGCTTGTACATCACAGCAGAACGATGCCAACAGCAAAGATCTTCAACTAAGCATGGTCAGATGACAGTTTCCAATAGGAAATAGTATGTTTTAGTGAAGCAGCAACCAGTTGCCTGAATTAATACTAGACACAAATTACTCTCTCTGATGATATGGGCAAAATGTTGGTAACATCATTTCCAGCAGAAGGACCAGCATCTTCTCAATGAAATAGTGATGGCCTTCTGGGGTGAGATGTTCTTAGTACAGTCCCTAAACATAGGAAAACCTGAGACCAGCCTTGCCCAGGGCAAGCCTGACCAAGGCTGAAGAAATGATTCCAGGAGGGAAACAGTTCAAATTGAACAAGCAGGATTTGTAAAGGACTGGAGTATCATTCTGCAGGCAGTCTTCTGATCTGGAGAAAGAAAAACTCAAAGTTCTTCCCTACAAAATATTTTTTTTCACTCCTGCCTCATCTTCTATTTCACAAGAAACGCACCTATAAAAAACCTGTGCTAAAATCACATTCTGGAACACTAGCTGACCTACGTGGAAGAAATGTCTTAAACCAGCTGGAACTGTTGGCTAGAGTGAGCATTTTCAATGAAAAAAAAACCCCAAAGAACCTGAATGTGAGAGCAGCTTTCACTTTCTCACAGAACGCTAGGCCACTGCCGATAAAGCCTGTCATTTTAAGAAATCTGTTTCTTTGGAGAAGATACAACTCACCTCCCTGCACTCTCATAATTAGGGAGGAATGAATCTGGTAACGAGTTAAACTTGCTATGTTCACAATGCAAGTGGAAAACAAAAAGAGCTTAGGAGATAAAGTCCTGGAGCTTCTTTCTTATTGCGGTTCCCAACACTTCACTGTGGTTAATCCTCTCTATAAAAGTCATATTCTTCTTATCTAAACCATGTAAGAGCAACATGCACATATTCTGGAACAAGACATACAGTCCTGGGAAGTAAGGCTGATAGCTGAGCAGAAAAATAGTGGAAGAAGTGGGAGAAAAACCCCAAACACTCCTCTGTTCAGTGGATTAAAATGTTAAAATCAACCACTCCCAAATTTAAGCCAACCTAGCCAAGTGTTAAGTTATTTCCTAGATTTGGTTGCTTTTTCTCACACCATCCCCTGTTATGGAAATATGGCTTTGGTTGATGCATTTACTTGTGGCACAGCACTGCATGACAAGCCATGTTTATGCAATTTATTTGTGTTTTTAGTTTCCTCCCCACAACCATGCAGGCTGATGCTCAAAGCTACCTTCCACCAGGTTGTTTCTTAGTCTCAATAGATTAAATTTTGAATTATTTTAAGATAAATAGTGAAAAATGAGGTGGAATAGTGAAATCAGTGTTAATTCACTTGCATTTTTAAGGGTATCCTTAAAAAATGCTGCCAAGCACATTCTGCCTGCTTGTTTTGGTACAGATACATCTGTGAGGAATTCATGCACAAGCTTGTATGGGACTCCCAGCATTGTGTGTGTTGTGAAATAAATCTGCATTGGTCTGCTCCCAACTTAAATACACTTGTGACTAAAGCTCTCACCTGCAGATAGAAATCAAGCAAATCAAAATATGTTTCCAGGGGCTGTAACTTACTGAATTTATATACAAAACCTAACAGGTGATGAAAAAAAAAAATCAAAGATTACTTTAACTCTACCGTAAAACACTCATACATTAGATCTTATTTTATCAAATGATTCATGCCTTATTGGCTCTCCTAGATTTGCTTTTATATTTCCGCCTCACTATTTTAAAAAGTATTATCTTTAATCCAAAAACTGCCATCCTACCTAAACCTACTTAGAGTTTTCTATGATTAAATCTCATTGAATGAAGATTAGTGAGAATTACAGCTCTTTCACGGCACAGTCTGAGGGAACACACCAACCACAGCACAGCATAGCCCCAAAATGTCTTAAAATACACATTTTTAAATATCAAGATGTAAAGCTATAAAATGGATTTTTTCCTTAACTGAGTGAAAATGCTAGAAGAGACACTGACTGGAGTTTAGCTCGTATCTCACAGCAGAAAGCCTCACAGACACTCATGAGTCATTTGCAGAACCTATGACAGGGCATGTTGCTTCTGCAGAGATGCTGACAGGGACCCAGATCCCAGGGTTCAAACCAGGACAGAACTCCTTTGGAACTTGCTGCTTTGCAGGAAATTCTTTGATTTGAAGCCACCACGGAACGCTCTAAATCTGTCTGTGCATGCAATTAGGAGAAAATGAACAGAAAATTGCCAATATTTGGGAAAGACAAGGAAAATTATTTTTAAAAGTACATCCAAGCTTTTATATCCTGTACTTTCTGTTCATGTCAGAAACACTCCCACCCCCATCTTAAAAACTCCTACAGCTTATTTCTGTGGTCATTCCAGGGAACCCAGAGCCTACAGTGCAGTTTGAAGTTACCTGAGTGACTGAACTTCAAGCTGGCAGCAGTGGATAGGGACTCTGACTTTGGGCCTGACCATGTTCAGTGCCAAGCAAAGACAAGGACATTGATTCTAAAGCCTTTAGGGCAACAGTCCTTTTTACCAAATAAGTGGAAAAAAAAGCAATCTTACACATTTGTAATTTACACTCAAATTTTAGATGAAGAAATAACACTTTAAGGGTATCCTCTGCAGTTTAGAGTAGTTAACAAGTATTAATTTAAAAAAACACCATTGTAATGTCAGCAATTTATTGACTAAATAAAACATTTTCCTTTTAAAAACTATATATAATAATTGAATTGGAAATTTTCCCCCAAATTCTGAGTTAGTCCATGATTATTTTTTAGTGGAAAATCTCAGTATGCCTTTTCTCCACTAAAAAACATTTAAAAGATAAAATTTTTTAGAAAATATGTTTTCTTAAACTGGCAACTGCAGAAAATTAAAAAAAAAAAACGAACAAGTTACTTTGGTGCTAATATTTTTTTATTAGCATGCTCATTGAGTTCAGCATTCTGTAAGTACAAAAGTTGAAGATGAAAAATATCCATGTGTGTGAGGTTGGTTTGCAAAAATATAATCCAGTTACTGGTCAGTTATTCAATTATATCAGAGTAGATGGAAAGCAAGTCCCTGTGCCCTTGAAACAATACCTTCTGTTCCTCAGGTATGTTTTAGAGGCAGAAAACTAGCTGCACTGATGAGCTCTTGGTGTATTGAACAGCAGAGGAAATTGCCTCAGAAACTATGTAAACTGCTTCCAGCCCAAACTTAACAAGCTGATTTTGGGTTCTTTTGCTGGTATTTCAAAGCATGGTTAGCTGAAGAAGCATATTTTGGGCATTACAACAGGGTGGAATCGCTTCTGCATCTGACCTGCACTTCATGGGCACTTTAGTGCAAAGTTATACACGGGGAGAAACAGGCACAAATAAATGTCAAATAAAAAAGTCTCCATTTTCCACTCCCCCAGCACCCTCCCCAGTGAAAGGCATGACAGAACCTGATGCAGTGAGGAGTGTGTGAGTCTCTTGGTCGTTCAGCCTCGCTGGGCTCTCGCCCCGTGCCTGGAACCACATGGGCTGTGTGTCGCTCGAGGTGTTTCTCTCCCCTGACGTGAGCTCAGTGGCTCAAGCAGCACCTGAGGAATGGTTCCTTTCCCTCCACCACCAGGAGCAGGGGCTGAGAGCTTAGGCTGCCTCACAGTGAGGAGGGAAAGGTGCTGGCCCTGAGCTCTGCCCTGGAGTCCTCGCACCAGAGCAGCCTCGGGGGACACCACTGACCATCACTGCGAGGCTCAGCAGGACACAGGGCAAACATCTCAGTGTATGGAGTCACAGGGACACAGGTCCCATCTCCTCCCCAGTCAAAGGCCTTACTCCTCAGGACTTGAGAGGACTCAGGATTTGGGCTGGTTTGGGCTGGGGTAGAGTTAAATTTCTCCCCCATAGCTGTTAGGGGCTGTGTTTGGATTTGTGCAGAACAGTGCTGATACCACAGGGATGTTTTAGTTCTTGCTCAGCAGGGACTGCACAGAGCCAAGGCCTTTTCTGCTCCTCACCCCAGGAAGGGGCTGGGGGCACGAGGGGTTGGGAGGGGACACGGCTGGGACAGCTGACCCCAGGGACATCCCAGACCATGTGGTGTCATTCCAGCATGTAGAGCTGGGGGAGAAGAAGGAAGGAGGGACATTGGGAGTGATGGTGTTTGTCTTGCCAAGTCACTGAGACGTGATGGAGCCTGGCCTTCCTGGGATGGCTGAGCACCTGCCTGCCCATGGGAAGAGGGGAGTGAATCCCTTGTTTTGCTTTGCTTGTGCATGCACTTCTGCTTTCCCTGTAAAACTCTCTTTATCTCATCCCACCAGTTTTCACACTTTCTCCTTTTCCAATTCTTTCCCCCATCCCACAGGGCTGAGTGAGCAAGAGGCTGCGTGGGGCTGAGTTGCCACCTGGGGTTAAACCACGACAGGATTTCACACAATGAAACCTTTGTTCAATGGCAAAGGGAAAGGCTACTAAAATGACAAAGCAGAGCCCATATGAAGCAAACTACAGAAGAAGCTTCCCTACTCTCCTCTCCCCAGAGTTCAGAGAAAAGTCTTTGCTGGGCTGGCATAAATACTGGTAACTCAGCTAGAATAAGACTGTTTCACATCAGCCTGGGACAAGGTTGGAAGTAAATATCACTCTGAGGACAGGTCTGGTGCAGTTTGGTTACCTTGCTGGAGAGAAGACAATTTCTGAGCTCAAGATGTCATTCCGTTTAACCATCTGGTGTGGAAGAGCAGAGCCTGTGGCTCAGGACTGCAAGCTCATACTTGTTTCTAAGTCGTTGTTGGCCAATACCTAGTTCCAAGCCCCATGATGAATATTTGAACACTTACACAGGCTTTATGCAAAAGAAAGAACTGTTTGATGGAAAAATGACTGTGTGTAGCAATTAATGGGCAAACATCTTCAGTTTGTCACTGCTTATAAACACAAACCTCACCAAAGTAGTAGTCAAGGTATGAAAGACAGGACTGCAAAGTGCAGGGCATTACTGAGCTTTTCAACATCTAGTAACTTTTTTTTAAAAAAAGAATGAGTTTAGTTGGTATTTGTTATCTGTTGTTACATGTTACCTGCTCTCCAGAATCTACTATTGATGCTAAATAACACCACACGAGTACTTCAGATCCCTTTTTAATTTTAGGACACTGTTGTGGTACAGTTTGCTTTGGAAAATGTACAGGAGTAATACAGATATTAATGAGGAGAAATATAATACAGGGCAAGGCTGGGAGCAAGAGCAGTGGTTTGGGGATGTGTCGCAGTTCATGCTCAGTCCCAGGATGCAGTGACAGCTGCATGTGGGAGTAGAACTCTGTCCCTGTGGAGTTTGGGACAGGAGTGAAAAGAGGAGGGGAAAACTGGATTGTCACTGTGCATCAGTCACAGAAAGCAATCCATTCCTTCTCCAGGCAGGACTCATGGAAGAGCTGCTCCAAGATACCAAAAGCAAAATCATCATTTGTTGTGCCTTTACCACCTAAGTGTAGGAGAGATGGGAAGAGGTTCTACATCAGGGAGTTAAACACAGAGATTAGGGCAAACTGGAAGACTTGCCACTTGTAGTCAGTAGTGACGTTTGTGAGATCAAGAACATGGACATCCAGTGCTACCTACCCACTCACGTGGTGAGTAATGCCCCTGAGTTTGCAGACAGCCAGTTGTCTTTCCTCTGCTTCTCTCAGAGCATATTTAGTGCCACTGGACATAGGAGGGCAGAGGGGTACGAGTGCCCTTGCTCTGAGGCGGCGACACCTGTCCAGCTGATTGATGGCTGTACATAGATTCAATTTCTTGTATGGTTTTGCCTGTGTTACTGCAGCTGTTCTGCATCCCTATTTTTTCATGCTCACACAGTAAATACCAGGGACAACAGCCTGATTAATTATGACAAGACTGCATTAGGGATGTGACTAAGGGCTGCCTGATCATACGGATTCAATCATTTTGCACAAGCAAAATGGGGAAGAAGGAGAGACTAAGAAGTAAACAAATTAAAATGCTGTCTTTAGAATAAGCTTAGTAGTCCAGCAACTCAGTATGGAACTAAAATAGTATCTCTGACTTCAGAGATCCCTTGAATTCCAGAGCTGTATGGTATGACTTAATGTCATCTGTTGGTATTTCAACCTTAAGGTATCCATATATTGGTAAATATAAATAAAAGTGGGGAAAGGAGGGAGAACAGAGCTATTAAAAACATGCAGCTAATCACTGTCTGCTCCCTGAAAATCTGGAGCCTTTTCTTTATACAATGTAAGTCAAAACCAATCATGAGACCATGACGTGTGGTACTTTCAGCACTGTTGGGCAAATAATGCCCTTTTATGTTGATTGTGTCAGGCTGATATTTGGAACCATCACCACAACAGTTTCATTTGCTTGGGATGATCAGGAACAATGAAAAATGTTTCATGTGAAAGAAAACTCATGCAACTCTATTTATTATTTAACTAATGGGAGGGGCTTTTGTCTATAAATGTTCATCTATTATTTAGCAAGGAACATGCAGTACAGTGTTTTTCTTCATATATCAGACAATTTCCTTATCTGTAAGGGCTGAATATAACAGTTTATTAATGGACAAAACCAGCTTTTGAAAGGTACTGCAGTATTTTCCAAGTGACAGAATGTCTCTGAAAAAAACCCACATTATACCTCAAACATCCCCTCCCCAAAATACAAGATGACAAAGAGATAACACTATTTCACACAAGGAGCTTATGATGTTGAACCTGAAAGACCTCTGTTTTCTCACTACAAATAAGCTATGTAGAAGTTCTGTCCTGGAGCTTTCCCCACCTCCTCAGGACCATGACAGCTCAAGAGGCCTTACCCAAAGTATCTTCAGCCAGAAGAACTAGACTGTCAGGATAAAATGCTTTACCCTGAAAATGATGTGATATGATGTCCTCTCTGGAAAGATCTGTTTTCTCCTATACCACCTGGCTAATAACTAAGCTTTGTCCCATCTCAATATTTGGTCCGTTGAGGCTCACTCACTTTACACTCTGTTGCACTCAAAACTATGGAACTAAAGTCCATTTTTATGCTGGTCATTCTGTTCAAATCCTGCCACGCATTACCTTACCACATAATAGGTCTTTTCCAGGTTGCAACTTACCTACACTATTTATTTGCC